>NW_019243829.1:6086-6583 GCF_002742605.1 Olea europaea var. sylvestris | reverse complement strand
AAGCTCAATTCTTTGAACGCCGACAATCCAAGCGTTCCTAATATGCAAGTGCTCATTCTTTTGAAAAATGGGCAAATTCCCTCATAGGTCATGACGAAGCGGTGAGTTTAATCCAAAACGGTCACTACATTGATCACTCATACGATGCAAGGAAAAGGATGGGTTCATTCCAAAAGGATCACTACATTTTCGAAAAGTACTTATGGGCCCAAAACGAACACCGTATGCAAAAGTTACTCTCAATTCTTTGAATGCCGACAATCCAAGCGTTCCAAATATGCAAGTGCTCATTCTTTTGAAAAATGGGCGAAATCCCTCATAGGTCACGATGAAGCGGTGAGTTCAATCCAAAACGGTCACTACATTTTCGAAAAGTACTCATGGGCCGAAAATGGACGCCTTATGAAAAAGTTACGCTCAATTCTTCGAACGCCGACAATCCTAGCGTTCCAAAGATGCAAGAGCTCATTCTTTCGAAAAATGGCTGAAATCTCGCA
>NW_019243829.1:2464-2740 GCF_002742605.1 Olea europaea var. sylvestris | reverse complement strand
AATCCCGCATACGTCACGATGAAGTAGTGAGTTCAATCCAAAACAGTCGCTACATTTCCGAAAAGTCCTTATGGGCCAAAAACGGACGCCATATGCAAAAGTTAAGCTCAATTCCTTGAACGCCGACAATCCAAGCGTTCCTAATATGCAAGTGCTCATTCTTTTGAAAAATGGGCAAAATCCTTCATAGGTCATGACGAAGCGGTGAGTTTAATCCAAAACGATCACTACATTTCCGAAAAGTACTTATGGGCCCAAAACGGACGTCGTATGCAA
>NW_019243829.1:0-2224 GCF_002742605.1 Olea europaea var. sylvestris | reverse complement strand
CTTACGGGCCCAAAACGGACGCCGTATGCAAAAGTTACGCCCAATTCTTCGAACGTCGACAATCCAAGCGTTCCAAATATGCAAGTGCTCATTCTTTCGAAAAATGGGCGAAATCCCTCATAGGTCACGATGAAGTGGTGTGTTCAATCAAAAACGGTCACTACATTTCCGAAAAGTACTCATGGGCCCAAAACAGACGCCTTATGCAAAACTTACGCTCAATTCTTGGAACACCGACAATCCAAGCGTTCCAAATATGCAAGTACTCATTCTTTCGAAAAATAACTGAAATCCCGCATACGTCAAGATGAAGTAGTGAGTTCAATCCAAAACGGTCGCTACATTTCCGAAATGTACTTATGGGCCCAAAACGGACGCCGTATGCAGAAGTTACGCTCAATTCTTCGAACGCCGACAATCCAAGCGTTCCAAATATGTAAGTGCTCATTCTTTCGAAAAATGGCTGAAATCCTCATACGTCACGATGATGTAGTGAGTTCAATCCAAAATGGTCACTACATTTCTAAAAAGTACTTACGAATTCTTCGAACGCCGACAATCCAAGCGTTCCAAATATGTAAGTGCTCATTCTTTCGAAAAATGGGCAAAATCCCTCATAGGTCACGATGAAGCGGTGAGTTCAATCCAAAATGGTCACTACATTTCTAAAAAGTACTTACGAGCCCAAAACTGACGCCGTATGCAAAAGTTACGTTCAATTCTTCGAACGCCGACAATCCAAGCGTTCCAAATATGCAAGTGCACATTCTTTAGAAAAATGGGCAAAATCCCTCATACGTCACGATGAAATGGTGAGTTCTATCCAAAACGGTCGCCACATTTCCAAAAATTACTAATGGGCCCAAAACGGACACCGTATGCGAAAGTTACGCTCAATTCTTGGAACGCCGACAATCCAAGCGTTCCAAATATGCAAGTGCTCATTCTTTCGAAAAATGTCTGAAATCCCGTATACATCACGACGAAGTAGTGAGTTCAATCTAAAACGGTCGATACATTTCCAAAAAGCACTTATGGGCCCAAAACGGATGCCGTATGCAAAAGTTACGCTCAATTCTTCGAACGCCGACAATCCAAGCATTCCAAATATGCAAGTTCTCATTCTTTCGAAAAATGGCTGAAATCCCGCATACGTCTCGACAAAGTAGCGAGTTCAATCCAAAACGGTCTCTACATTTCCGAAAAGTACTTATGGGCCCAAAACGGACGCCGTATGCAAAAAGTTACGCTCAATTCTTCGAACGCCGACAATCCAAGCATTCCAAATATGCAAGTGCTCATTCTTTTGAAAAATGGGTGAAATCCCTCCTAGGTCACTACGAAGTCATGAGTTCAATCCAAAACGGTCACTACATTTCCGAAAAGTACTCATGGGCCCAAAACGGACGCCTTATGCAAAAGTTATGCTCAATTCTTCAAACACTGACAATCCAAGTGTTCCAAATATGAAAGTGCTCATTCTTTTGAAAACTGGCTGAAATCACGCATACGTCACGATGAAGTAGTGAGTTCAATCCAAAACGATCGCTACATTTCCGAAAAGTACTCATAGGCTCAAAACAGACGCCGTATGCAGAAGTTGCGCTCAATTCTTCGAACGCCGACAATCCAAGCGTTCCAAATATGCAAGTGCTCATTCTTTCGAAAGATGGGTAAAATCCCTCATAGGTCACGATGAAGCGGTGAGTCCAATCCAAAACGGTCATTACATTTCCGAAAAGTACTTATGGGCCCAAAACAGGCGCCATATTCAAATGTTACGCTCAATTCTTCGAACGCCGACGATCCAAGCGTTCCAAATATGCAAGTGCACATTCTTTCAAAAAATGGGCAAAATCCCTCATACGTCACGATGAAGTGGTGAGTTCAATCCAAAACGTTCGCTACATTTTCGAAAAGTACTTATGGGCCCAAAACAGACGCCGTATACAAAAGTTACGCTCAATTCTTCGAACGCTGACAACCCAAGCGTTCCAAAAATGCAAGTGCTCATTCTTTCGAAAAATGGCTGAAATCCCACGTACGTCACGACAAAGTAGTGAGTTCAATCCAAAACGGTCGCTACATTTTCGAAAAGTACTTATGGGCCCAAAATGGACGCCGTATGCAAATGTTACGCGCAATTCTTCGAACGTCGACAATCCAAGCGTTCCAAATATGCAAGTGCTCATTCTTTCGAAAAATGGGCGAAATCCCTCATAGG
>NW_019243828.1:0-1579 GCF_002742605.1 Olea europaea var. sylvestris | reverse complement strand
TTATGTATTATTTGCAACTTGGTCCTTAAACTTTCACTTTCTTTCATTTTGGTCCTTTTTTGCTCTTTTCTTCTAAATTTCAACTTTTCTACCAAGATGCTACCTGAATCAAAGCATAAGTATAATAAGCTCATTTTGGTATCAAATAGTAACACAAATGCAATAATTAAGAGGGAAAAATTATGATATTTTGCACTCTTATTAGTTACCCTTTGAGCCTGTGAATTACTTTTTGAGTAATGGCAGGTAGAGTTGTCGTCATTGGTGGATCATTTTAATTAAGGAGTTTCAAACCTATCTTACTCGAAGTAGACGTTACTAAATCTCTATTTAGAGGATTAGTCAAGGGATTCGCTAAATTCTCAATTGACCTTACATAATTTAGTGAAATTATTCCATTTTTGATTAATTTCCTTATGTAGTCATCTTTTAACTCATATGTTTAGACTTTCCATTGTATATTTCATTGTATGCTTTTGCTAATGTGACTTGACCATCATACATGATAGGTATTGAAGAAATATTCTTCAACCCCGAAAGCATTTCATAAAAGAGATCCTTAAGTCACTCAGCCTCTTTCCCAGTATCCGATAGTGTTACAAATTTAGATTCCATGGTCGAGTGTGTTATGCATGTTTGTTTCTTTGATTTTCAAGAAACAACACCTCCTTCTAGAGTAAACATCCAACTTGATGTGGATTTACTTTCACCCGTGCTAGGTATCGAACTAGTATCGGTAAATCCTCCTAATACCGTCGAAAATTATCATATTGCATACCTAAGTTCTTGATTTTCTTTAAGTATCCAAGAACTCTCCTAATGGCTCTCCAATGATCATTGCTTGGATTGCAAGAAAATCTACTAAGTTTACTAATTTCGTATGCTATATCCGGTCTTGTGCATTGAACTGCATACATAAGACTTCCAATAGCACTAGCATATTCCAATTGAGCAATTTTCCTTCCATCATTCTTTACGAGTTTTGAACTTGGATCAATTGTGGTACTATATTCTTTAATGTTCAAGTGTTTGAATTTGTTTATCACATTCTCAATATAATGTGATTGACTTAGGTGATAACCCCAACTAGTCTTTGTGATTTTGATACCCAAAATGGTATTCACATGTCCAAGATCCTTCATCTTGAATGTGGAAGATAAAAACCTCTTCATTTCTTTTATACCATCCATGTGATTACTTATAATCAACATATTGTCAACATACAAGCATATAAATGTCACGTAATCATCACATACTTTAGAATATAAACATCTATCTATGCTATTATGTTTAAATCCGAATGATATTATTGCTAAGTCAAACTTCTCATGCCATTTTTTAGGTGCTTGCTTCAAACCATATAATGATTTAACTAACTTGCATGCCTTATATTCATTTCCAGGTAAAACGAACCCTTCGAGTTGCTCCATATAAACCTCCTCATCGAGATCCCCATTTAAGAATGATGTCTTGACATCCATTTGATGAACATGCAAGTCATCTATTGAAGTTAATGCAAATAATATCCTAATTGATGTTATTCTAGCTATTGGTGCATAAGTGTCAAAATAGTTGATTT
>NW_019243827.1:0-1579 GCF_002742605.1 Olea europaea var. sylvestris | reverse complement strand
CATTTCTATCATTAGTTCTAGGCTTACAATTAAGGCTTCATATTCGGCCTAATTGTCGGCGCACATCCTATCTAAAGTGAACGTGAACTTGTAGTAAATTCCTAAAAGATTAATCAATGCGACTCCTACTCCTGCACCTTTAGAGGTTTTTGACCCATCGAAATACAACACCCAAGATTTTAGCTTGAACGAATTGATTTCTAATTCAATTTCTTCGGGCATGTCAAGGCATGGATGATCGGCTAGAAAGTTAGTCAAAGCCTGATTTTTGACTGCCTTTTGAGGTATATATTGTATCTCGAATTCTGATAAAGCTAATATCCAAAGGCCTACCCTTTGGTGTAAAATAGGGCGCGAGAACGTATACTTAACTAAATTTACTTTAGAAATTAAATAAACGGTTACGGGCTGTAAATAAGCCTTCAATTTTGTACATGTGAAATACAATG
Source organism: Olea europaea var. sylvestris (assembly GCF_002742605.1). Taxonomy (NCBI): domain Eukaryota; kingdom Viridiplantae; phylum Streptophyta; class Magnoliopsida; order Lamiales; family Oleaceae; genus Olea; species Olea europaea. The sequence goes on along the minus strand of NW_019243827.1, from coordinate 1,130 downwards.
CAAGACATAATTTTTCGATAGCAGAGTAATTACATTCACATTTTGTTAACCGTCTACTTAAGTAGTAAATTGCCCTTTCTTCACCAAATTGGTCTTCCTGTGTGACCATTCCTACTATTGATTCTTTCTCAACCGATACGTACACTTTCATTGGCCGTCCTTGGATTGGTGACACCAACACTGGTGGACTTGATAAATATGTCTTCAGGCTTTCAAAAGCCTTTTGATGTTCTTCTTGCCAGACGAATTCGTCCTAATTTTTTAGCTTTAAGAGCGACGAAAAGACTTTAGTTCGCCCTGCACAGTTAGAAATAAAGTGTCTTAAAAAGTTTACTTGGCCTAGAAACGTTTGCAATTCTTTTTTGTTGCTAGGTGGTTTGGCCTCTAAAATGGCCTTCGCTTTATTTTTATCAAGTTCAATCCCTCTTTTGTGTACCAAGAAACCAAGAAAGTTCCCTGCATTAACACCATATGCACATTTCAAGGGGTTCAACTTTAGCTTATATTGCTTCATTCGCTCAAACGAACATCTTAACTGTTCGAAATGGTCCTCTTCTTTAATGGATTTGACCACTATGTCATCAACATATACTTCAACAAACTTACATATCATATCATGAAAGATTAAATTCATTACCCTTTGATAAGATGCTCCTGGATTTTTTAGGCTGAAAGGCATGACTACCCATTCAAAATATCCTAGAGACCTAGGGGCATCTAAAGGCAGTTTTGTGTATGTCTTCTTCAGTTATATAAATTTGATTGTATCCTGAATACCCATCCATGAAAGAATACATGACGTGTCCAGCAGTTGAGTCTACTAAAGAATCCACCGTGGGCATTGGATACTCATCTTTGGGTGTAGCTATGTTTAAATTCCTAAAGTCTATGCACACCCTTAGTTTACCATTCTTTTTTAGTACTGACACGATATTGGACAACCATTCGACATATCTGGCTGTTCTAATAAAACCTGCTTTCAATAATCGCTCCATCTCTTTCTTAATCTCAGGGAGTACATTAGGAGTAAAACGTCTAGGAGGCTGTCTATGAGGTTTAAAATTAGGTTTAGTTGGTAACCTATGTTCCACCAAGTCTCTATCTAAACCAGGCATTTGTTCATATTTCCA
>NW_019243826.1:0-1579 GCF_002742605.1 Olea europaea var. sylvestris | reverse complement strand
ATGTGACCTGATCAGTTGTGCCATAATGAATCCGATTTCTCATTGGTTAATTTATGTTTAATATCATGTGAATTCCCATACAAAGTTTGTTTATAAGAGGCAACCGTATTAAGTAAATATAGGTTATCGTAATCGGATAAAGAACTAGTATCTGCAACATTAAATTAAGAAAGAGATAAAACTAACTAATTCCAAATGAACAAGAGTAATAAAATTTGAAATAGAAACCAAATTACGTCTTAAAAAATGGTGCAAATATCTTTTTCATATTCAAATAATAACCTAAAAAGTCCATGTACCGTCAACTTTAACAGATTTGCCATCATCCCACATAGATGAATCTTTCAGTATCAATTGACTTTGGGCTGTTCAGGTAACCCTGCATAGATACGATTATTTAAATAAAGACACCGAAATTTATCCACTAAGTGTGTCTAGTTACTGAAACTAAGTTAATCTCATAACAGACCAAAGTGAGAAATGTACTTATTTTACACGCCAAACGTGGTATTTAGTACAATTTCTTTTCATGTATCCCAAACTTTCACAAAAGTAAAGGTTAAATGATTTATCCTTTTCGGTTTTTTGCTGTTTCTTTTAAATCGAACCGATGCAACTTTTTTTGTTCTTTAACATGTTCTTAGATGTACATGTCAAGTGAGTAATATCAGTTTTATCTTACTTTAGCATTTCTTCTTCTTGCGCACAATATGGAATAAGCTTATTAAAAGTTCACTTCCCCTTTTGATAATTGTAACTTACCTTACATTAACTGAATTATACAGGAGGAGAAGTTAAACCGAAATGCACAAGCAAATCATAAGACAGCTCAAACTTTATTACTTTTATTTTTGAAGCAAGATGAGATATCTCTATGATGTACTACTTTATGTTATCCTTACCCTTATACTATAAAGAAAATAAGTTCACTAAAAGTGTACTAGTTTTGGCCTTGTTACGTTTTGCAAAGCTTTTTTCAATTTTCTCAAGAAACTCCTTGGCAGTTATTACTTTAGCATCCCTAAATAGTATTGGAATTCCACACTTTATGATCATAAGACTCATGCGGTTTAAACGATCCCACTTATCCAAATCCTACTTTTCATCAACGAAACTCTTATCTGTAAAAGCAATGGGTTGTTCAATCCTTAATGCAAGATCTAGATCCATGTGACTAAGAACGATATGAATGTTCTCTTTTCAGTCCTTAAAATTTGGTTTCATAAGCACAGGAATTTAATTAATTAGTTGATAGATATTGTAGAAGTAGATAGATTGATCGAATAGAGAACTTAAATCTAAATAACATATTCACATGGGAATCCGTATTGGACAATCAATAATTTCAGATAATGGTAAACTCCATCACAAGAGACCGAGCACAACATTAATAATTAGTTTTTGATAGAAATACCAACTTGTAAGTGGCATTCTTCGTGTAGTAATCAAATACTTACAATAAATTCGGTCAAACATCCAGTCAATCTTTGGATCAACTTAATTTTTACATAATGGAAAACTTTACAATTGTCATATATTTATTACTACGAGTGTGCAAATAATTCGAACAAAAATTCAC
>NW_019243825.1:0-1579 GCF_002742605.1 Olea europaea var. sylvestris | reverse complement strand
ACAATTTGTAAAAATCAAATGTTGTAAATAGCCGTAAGGTAAAAAAATTATTTATTTATTTATTTATTATTATTATTATTATTATTTATTTAATAATTATAATTTTTTTTTAAATTTTTAGCCAACTAAATTGAAAGGCCAAAATATTGTTTAACTCCTTATTGGTCCTCAAATTTATAGAGGGCAACTACAAAGATATTGTTGTAAACTTCCAATGTGGGATAAGTGAATTACTTTTAACAACGGATAATCCGTTTCTAATTACCCACGGAATATCCATTGCTGAAAGATCAAAATGTTAAACAGTTATATTAGGCACAGAATATCCATTAGTAAAGAGATCTCATTTTTACTAACGGATAATCCGTTTCTAATTACCAATGGAATATCCATAGGTAAAAGATCAAAATGTTAAACGGTTATATTAGGAACGGAATATCCGTTGGTAAAGAGATATCATCTTTATCAACGAAAAATCCGTTGCTGATTATTGTAGCTAAAAGTGAATTACTTTTACCAACGGATAATCCGTTTATAATTACCAACAGATGCAATCCGTTAGTAATATACGGTACATCACCTACGAAATATCCGTTGGAGGAAGATCCAAATGTTAAACGATTACATTGGGCACGGAATATCGATTGGTAAAGAGATATCATCTTTACCAACGAAAAATTCGTTGCTAATTATCGTAGCTAAAGGTGAATTACTTTTATCAATGAATAATCCGGTTCTAATTACCAACGGATGCAATCCGTTAGTAATTTTCCTTAGGTGAAAAGTTGTTTTTAGTAGTGAATATCTTCAGTTGGGATTTGCTATGGGTACATTATGGACATTATAATGGTGTCCATAATGCACACCAAGAATTATTCATCTTCAATTATCCTAATACTATTTTAACTTTGTTAGAGAGCACATAAAATTGTTTTTTTTCCTGACCTTAATAATACTTTATCTTTGTTAGATAGCAGAAACACGAGTTTCTTTAAAAATTTATTTAATTAGTTCCATCACATTTTTGTCGAAAACATGGCAAATTTAATGTTTGGATAATAGTCGTATTTCAAATAAAAATTTAAATTATTTATTTATTTAATATTGTCTTCACATGAATCACTCGACCAAATTGATACTGTTGTTGTTTTGTTAATGATCTAACATTTTTATTTTGTTTTTGCAACTAGGCGGAGTCAAACACCAACATATTTTTATAGAACATATCTAATATCTAGTTGCCCAAATTTTAAATTGGAAGAGGTTTTAAAGATTCCACAACAAAATGCATATGTAATATTCTACATTGAACCATGTATATAAAACTGACTAGAAATGTGTTATTCTTTGCCAGGTGCTCGATGCGAGGATGCTAGACATGCAGATTACTTTGATATAATTGCATGAACGAGTACGGGAGGTCTAGTAACAGCCATGTTAACCGCTCCTAACAAAGAAAACCGTCCGTTGTTTGCCGCTTAAACACTTTTATCTCAAGCACTCCTCTAGAATTTTTCCGCAAAAGAAGTATAAATTATGCTTTAGTAGTACAACAAACAGTTACACTTTATATTAATCT
>NW_019243824.1:0-1580 GCF_002742605.1 Olea europaea var. sylvestris | reverse complement strand
ATTAATACACTATTAAAAAATATATTTTCATTCAAATAATGTGGCTCAAACAAGGGCCATGAGAGATAATAGCGTTTAAGCACAATAAATAAACATTTTTAAACTTGGCTGAACACAAAGTCCTCATTGGTTCGACATGCACTGAATCCATTGTGAGCTCAATTGTCCTTACAACGAGAATATTGTACTCCGTTGTATCTTCTTTGGAGAAGGTGATGGGCTCAACTGCTCTGGCACAAGGGATACTATTTCATAATATAGCTGATCATTAGAGATTTCAAATTTCTCTAGAATAGTTCCTTTGGGCCTTTTTGGACTCCCTATCCACACAAGGACCCAAAAATTTGTATCAATCTCTCGAATTGGTCTGTTATCCACGCCTGTTGGAGATTTCTTATTTTCCTCTTCCCATTTATGGACATTTCACTCTCCTTATCTCACATATGATGAGAGAGATTACTTTTAGGTCACTTCATGTCTTCTTACCTAGATTCTTCCATTGCCTTGGTGGGGATAAATTTTCTCTTATAAGCGTACAAGGATTAGTCCTCTCGGTGGGGACTACTATGTCCCTACAATCACTGGTGTTGTAACTATGTAATTAATGATAAGAACGGTGGGGTCTTAGGTCTCTGTTGGGCTTTCTAGGTCTATTGCCTCTAACCTCTTGGGTTGCTGGTTACAGGGAGATGACTCCTTGATTCCCATAACCACTAGGTCCAGCCTCATCATAATTTGAGGCTGGCTCAGCATTCAATGTGGTAGTAGGATACTCTTGGTTTGAGGTAGGGATGATGTAGCACGTAGCTTTGTTCCATTGGTGGTTCATTGGGTAAGAGGTGAAACCTCGACCCCTTTGACTTTGAGGAGGAAAGTATCCACTAGCTGGTCGATTCCTATGGTCAATGATTTCTTCATTGACAATTTCTTCCCTCATTAGCTCTACCAACTCGTCATAAGTGTTAAGTTTTTTGTTGCGAACATCTATTCATAATATGGTGTTCATGTTGAGGCCTTCTTTTAGAGTGGAGAGGGCTTTCGTATCAAGATCTTTCATAGTAGATTATTTCATCCTTAAATAGGCTGAGTACTATTCAACATTTCACAAGTTGCCACTTCATGTCTTGAGACGATCTACTGTAGCCTCTCCTTCCTTCTTGGATAGGAGCTTGTTCAAGAATTGCCTCCTAAGATCTAGCCAACTCCTATTACTTCTGAGGTGGAGCTTACTATAATACCTTTTCATTATCCCGCAAGGGGGTTAGATGGAAGGTTCTGTACTTTAGTACTTGAGAGGCTTCTTCAAGTCCATTTGGGTCTTGTAGGTCATGTGCTCCTCTGGTTCAGTCCTTTGTACTATAACATCTTGGAGAGCACAAAATGGTCTGGGATGTAGGTGTTTCTAAGCTTTTAGGAAAATGGGAAGTTGTCATCATTATCATCAAGATCAAAGGACCTGCATAGCCCATACTCATCCTCCTTATCAGCTTGATAAAGAGATAACTAGAATTTCACAGTTTGCTCTCTTGTGGCATTGCTTAATCTTCATTCCTACTTATTTCCAGTCTCGAGTTTATTTT
>NW_019243823.1:0-1580 GCF_002742605.1 Olea europaea var. sylvestris | reverse complement strand
AAAAAAAAATACTAAACTACCAATCTCGAATTAAAATAACTAACAATAAGGTTCATCTTCATCCAATACAAAAGCAAATCTAGCCTGTCATAACAAAAACTATGGAAAAGTATCACTTGGATCATGAAATAATGCCAAAGGAATTGATCTTAAAGTCTAGGTACAAATATTTAATTTGTAAATGTAATTGGCCTTCAATTCCTGCTAGTGCTTGATCTTCTCTCTCAAAAGTGATGAATTGGCATGCTCTTCTTTATGAATTTGATTATATTATTGTGCACGAAGATGCAAGAGAAAGTTTTCTTATGTTTTCCTGCTTTTGCTATTTATGAGAATTGAATTTAAGTCAAGAAATCGTCCCGAAGTTGATAACAGTAAGAGTTTGAATCGAAAAAAAGTTCCAGAATAGTAACATTCTAGATTACAAATTTATTCAACCTTACATGTAAAATTAACTAATTAAAACAACACGTCACTTTCAATTAGTTTCTAGATGATTAAACATACAATTCAATTAATCCTATGTTTGAATGCCACAGTAATAATATTGTGGAAAGCAATAAATAGCACACGATATGATGACGGAGAAATCCAATGTGGAAAAACCTCCGGGATCAAAACAGTTACCTCCACTATAGACAATTTAGGGAATACATAACAATTCTAGCCTAGCAACTTCACTCGTTCTAGCTCTGTAATTCTTGTACCCTCTAAGACCCGTTGTCACCAGCCTCACGATCCATAGCCGTAGATACTCTAGCCTACTAGACCTCCTGATCTACCTCATGTAGTCTCCCTCTGCTGTAGATACCTCTAGCCTCCTACTAGACCACCTAATCTACCTCATGTAACCCAATCTGCTGCCTCCTACAGCCTCCTAGTCTTACACAGAATGTATCTTCAAGTGGAGCACTAAGAACCGCATGTTTTTGTGCTTGTAACTATACTTCAATCCACCTCTCTCAATCCCCCAATGAGAGAGTCTCTTCATCAAAAGATTAAGGAAGCATGGTGTTTTGGGTTATGTAGATTGTTGTTTTCCCAAAACCCTGGTTGTTGGATCACAAGGTTAAATGTACTAGATTCACCAATCGATTATGATCTTGGATCTCTCAAGATGTTATGAAGATGTTAAGCATATGAAGAACAATATGGCAACTCTAATTCTCACGTCCCATACTACTATATTTATACTTGGGGATAACTAAGTGTCCAGGGCCATATAAATTCTCCAAAACACGACCTAGGATTTGACCGCATAACACTGTCTCTCGAGTGACAAGTCAGCGAAAAGTAAGTGACATGTCTTTTCTCGTGCGATGTGGTGACAAAGAGCTAGCGATAAGCTCTCTGCTTTTTACGCTCGAGCGATGGTCAGGTAGGCAGCTTGCAAAGTTTCGACAGACTTTTTCCTTTATTTCAATGCCCAAACCCTAGCCTACTAACTACACAAAATTGTAACGCAAGTCTCTGACTTTTACAACAATGCTCAATTAAGTCCCTAAGTTTTACAAATATTCAATTACATCCCTTTTGTCCACAAAATTACGAATTACACTTTCAAACCTAACAAAAAAAAA
>NW_019243822.1:0-1580 GCF_002742605.1 Olea europaea var. sylvestris | reverse complement strand
ACCGTTTTGGATTGAACTCCCAACTTCGTCGTGACGTAGGAGGGATTTCGGGCGTTTTTCGAAAGAGTGAGCACTTGCATATTTGGAACGCTTGGATTGCCGGCGTACGAAGAATTGAACGTAACTTTTGCCCACGGTATCTGTTTTGGGACCATAAGTACTTTTTGGAAACGTAGCGACCCTTTTGGATTGAACTCACAACTTCGTCGTGACGTACGAGGGATTTTGGCCATTTTTCGAAAGAATGAGCACTTGCTTATTTGGAACGCTTCGATTGTCGACGTACGAAGAATTGAGCTCAACTTTTGCACCCGGCGTCCTTTTTGTGACCATAAGTACTTTTTGAAAATGTAGCGACCGTTTTGGATTGAACTCCCAACTTCGTCGTGACATAGGAGGGATTTCGATCGTTTTTCGAAAGAGTGAGCACTTGCATATTTGGAACGTTTGGATTGCCGGCGTACGAAGAATTGAGCGTAACTTTTGCACACGGTGTCCGTTTTGGGCCCGTAAGTCCTTTTTGGAAATGTAGCGATCGTTTTGGATTGAACTCACAACTTCGACATGACGTACGAGAGATTTTAGCGATTTTTTGAAAGAATGAGTACTTGCATATTTGGAACGCTTGGATTGTCGGCGTGCGAAGAATTGTGCGTAACTTTTGCACACGGTGTCCATTTTGGGACCATAAGTACTTTTTGAAAATGTAGCGACCGATTTGGATTGAACTCACAACTTCGACATGACGTACGAGGGATTTCAGCCATTTTTCGAAAGAGTGAGCACTTGCATATTTGGAACTCTTGGATTGCTGGCGTACGAAGAATTGAGCGTAACTTTTGCACACGGTGTCCGTTTTGGGACCATAAGTTCTTTTTGGAAATGTAGCGACCGATTTGGATTGAACTCACAACTTCGACATGACGTACGAGGGATTTCAGCCATTTTTCGAAAGAGTGAGCACTTGCATATTTGGAACTCATGGATTGTCGGCGTACGAAGAATTGAGCGTAACTTTTGCACACGGTGTCCGTTTTGGGACCATAAGTTCTTTTTGGAAATGTAGCGACCGATTTGGATTGAACTCACAACTTCGACATGACGTACGAGGGATTTCAGCCATTTTTCGAAAGAGTGAGCACTTGCATATTTGGAACTCATGGATTGTCGGCGTACGAAGAATTGAGCGTAACTTTTGCACACGGTGTCCGTTTTGGGACCATAAGTTCTTTTTGGAAATGTAGCGACCGATTTGGATTGAACTCACAACTTCGACATGACGTACGAGGGATTTCAGCCATTTTTCGAAAGAGTGAGCACTTGCATATTTGGAACTCATGGATTGTCGGCGTACGAAGAATTGAGCGTAACTTTTGCACACGGTGTCCGTTTTGGGACCATCAGTACTTTTTGGAAATGTAGCGACCGATTTGGATTGAACTCACAACTTCGTCGTGACGTGCGAGGGATTTCAGCCATTTTTCGAAAGAGTGAGCCCTTACATATTTGGAGCGCTTGGATTGCCGGCGTACGAAGAATTGAGCGTAACTTTTGCACACGGTGTCTGTTTTGGGACCATA
>NW_019243821.1:0-1580 GCF_002742605.1 Olea europaea var. sylvestris | reverse complement strand
CAGACACCGTGTGCAAAAGTTACGCTCAATTCTTCGTCCCTCGACTTTCCAAGCATTCTAAATATGCAAGTGCTCATTCTTTCAAAAAATCACCAAAATCCCTCGTACGTCATGACGAAGTGGTGAGTGTAATCCAAAACGGCCGCTACATTTCCAAAAAGTTCTTATGGGCCCAAAACGGACACCGTGTGTAAAAGTACCGCTCAATTCTTCGTCCGACGACTCTCCAAGCGTCCTAAATATACAAGCGCTCATTCTTTCGAAAAATGGCCAAAATCCCTCGTACGTCACGACGAAGTGGTGAGTTCAATCCAAAACGGTCGCTACATTTCCAAAAAGTACTTATGGCCCTAAAACGGACACCGTGTGCAAAAGTTACGCTCAATTCTTCGTCCGCCGACTCTCCAAGCATTCTAAATATGGAAGTGCTCATTCTTTCGAAAAATGGCCCAAATCCCTCGAACATCATGATAAAGTTGTGTGTTCAATCCTAAACGGTCGCTACATTTCCAAAAAGTACTTATGGCCCTAAAACGGACACCGTGTGCAAAAGTTACGCTCAATTCTTCGTACGCCGACAATCCAATCGTTCCAAATATGCAAGTGCTCATTCTTTCGAAAAATTGCCAAAATCTCTCGTACGTCACGATGAAGTTGTGAGTTCAATCCAAAACGGACGCTACAATTTTAAAAAGTTCTTATGGTCCCAAAACAGACGCCGAGTGCAACAGTTACGCTCAATTCTTCGTCCGCCGACTCTCCAAGCGTTCTAAATATACAACCGCTCATTCTTTCGAAAAATGGCCAAAATCCCTCGTACATCACGACGAAGTGGTGAGTTCATTGTAAAACGGTCGCTACATTTTAAAAAAGTTCTTGTGGGCCCAAAACGGACACCGTGTGGAAAAGTTACGCTCAATTCTTCGTACGCCGACAATCCAAGCGTTCCAAAAATGCAAGTGCTCATTCCTTCGAAAAATGGTCAAAATCCCTAATACGTCACAATGAGGTGGTGAGTTCAATCCGAAACTGTCGCTACATTTCCAAAAAGTTCTTGTGGGCCCAAAATGGACACCGTGTGCCAAAGTTATGCTCAGTTCTTCATCCGCCGACTCTCCAAGCGTTCTAAATATGCAAGTGCTCATTCTTTTAAAAAATCACCAAAATCCCTCGTACGGCATGACGAAGTGGTGAGTTCAACCCAAAATGGTCGTTACATTTCTAAAAAGTTCTTTGGGCCCAAAACGGACACCGTGTGCCAAAGTTATGCTCAATTCTTTATCAGCCGACTCTCCAAGCGTTCTAAATATACAAGCGCTCATTCCTTCGAAAAATGGCCAAAATCCCTCGTACGTCACGACGAAGTGGATAGTTCAACCCATAATGGTTGTTACATTTCCAAAAAGTTCTCATGGGCCTAAATCGGACATCGTGTGCAAAAGTTACGCTCAATTCTTTGTTAGCCGACTCTCCAAGCGTTCTAAATATACAAGTCACTCTTCTGAAAAAGGGCCAAAATCCCTCGTACGTCACGACGAAGTGGTTAGTTCAATCGAAAAAGGTCGCTACATTTCCAAAAA
>NW_019243820.1:0-1580 GCF_002742605.1 Olea europaea var. sylvestris | reverse complement strand
TTGGAGAGTCGGCGGACGAAGAATTGAGCGTAAATTTTGCACATGGTGCCCGCTTTGGTCCCATAAGAAGTTTTTGAAAATGTTGCGAACGTTTTGGATAGAACACGCCACTTCGTCGTGACGTAAGAGGGATTTCGGCCATTTTTCGAAAGAATGAGCACTTGCATATTTGGAACGCTTGGATTGTCCGCGTACGAAGAATTTAGCCTAACTTTTGCACACGATGTCCGTTTTGGGCCCATAAGTACTTTTTGGAAATGTAGCGACCGTTTTGGATTGAACTCACAACTTCGTCGTGACGTACGTGGGATTTTTGCAATTTTTCGAAAGAATGAGCGCTTGTATATTTAGAACACTTGGAGAGTCGATGGACGAAGAATTGAGCGTAACTTTTGCACACGGTGCCCGTTTTGGGCCCATAAGTACTTTTTTGAAATGTAGCGACCGTTTTGGATTGAACTCACGACTTCGTCGTGACGTACGTGGGATTTTTGCCATTTTTTGAAAGAATGAGCGCTTGTCTATTTAGAACCCTTGGAGAGTCGGCGGACGAAGAATTGAGCGTAACTTTTGCACACGATGTCCGTTTTGGGCCCATAAGTACTTTTTTGAAATGTAGCGACCGTTTTGGATTGAACACACAACTTCGTCATGACGTACGTGGGATTTTGTCCATTTTTTGAAAGAATGAGCGCTTGTATATTTAGAACGCTTGGAGAGTCGACGGACGAAGAATTGAGCGTAAGTTTTGCACACGGTGCCCGCTATGGTCCCATAAGAATTTTTTGAAAATGTGGCGTCCGTTTTGGATAGAATAGACCACTTCGTCGTGACGTAAGAGGGATTTCGGCCATTTTTCGAAAGAATGAGCACTTGCATATTTGGAACGCTTGGATTGTCCGCGTACGAAGAATTTAGCCTAACCTTTGCACACGGTGTCCGTTTTGGGCCCGTAAGTACTTTTTGGAAATGTAGCGACCGTTTTGGATTGAACTCACCACTTCGTCGTGACGTACGAGGGATTTCGGCGATTTTTCGGAAGAATGGGCGCTTGTATATTAGAACGCTTGGAGAGTCGGCGGACGAGGAATTTAGCGTAAGTTTTGCGCACGGTGCCCGCTTTGGGCCCATAAGAAGTTTTTCGAAATGTAGCGACCGTTTTGGATTGAACTCACCACTTCGTCGTGACGTACGAGGGATTTCGGCGATTTTTCGGAAGAATGGGCGCTTGTATATTAGAACGCTTGGAGAGTCGGCGGACGAGGAATTTAGCGTAAGTTTTGCGCACGGTGCCCGCTTTGGGCCCATAAGAAGTTTTTCGAAATGTAGCGACCGTTTTGGATTGAACTCACCACTTCGTCGTGACGTACGAGGGATTTCGGCGATTTTTCGAAAGAATGGGCGCTTGTATATTAGAACGCTTGGAGAGTCGGCGGACGAGGAATTTAGCGTAAGTTTTGCGCACGGTGCCCGCTTTGGGCCCATAAGAAGTTTTTCGAAATGTAGCGACCGTTTTGGATTGAACTCACCACTTCGTCGTGACGTACGAGGGATTTTGGCAATTTTTCGAAAGAATGAGT
>NW_019243819.1:0-1580 GCF_002742605.1 Olea europaea var. sylvestris | reverse complement strand
AAGCTCAATTCTTCGTAGGCCGATTATCCAAGCGTTCCAATTATAAAAGTGCCCATTCTTTCGAAAAATGGCTGAAATCCCTCAAACGTCACGACGAAGTTGTGAGTTAAATCCAAAACGGTCGCTACATTTCCAAAAAGTAGTCATTGGCCAAAAACGGACACCGTGTGCAAAAGTTACGCTCAATTCCTCGTACGCCGACTATCCAAGCGTTCCAAATATAAAAGTACTCATTCTTTCGAAAAATGGTCAAAATCCCTCGATCGTCACGAAGAAGTTGTGAGTTCAATCCAAAACGGTCGCTAAATTTTCAAAAAGTACTTATGGGCCCAAAACGGACGCAATGTGCGAAAGTTACGCTCAATTCCTCGTACGCCGACTATCCAAGCGTTCCAAATATAAAAGTGCTCATTCTTTCGAAAAATGGTTGAAATCCCTCGAACGTCACGAAGAAGTTGTGAGTTCAATCCAAAACGGTCGCTAAATTTCCAAAAAGTACTTATGGGCCCAAAACGGACGCCGTGTGCAAAAGTTACGCTCAATTCTTCGCACGTCGACTATCCAAGCGTTCCAAATATAAAAGTGCTCATTCTTTCGAAAAATGACCGAAATCCCTCGAATGTCACGACGAAGTTGTGAGTTCAATCCAAAACGTTCGCTACATTTCCAAAAAGTACATATGGGCCAAAAACGGACACCGTGTGGAAAAGTTACGCTCAATTCTTCGTACGCCGACTATCCAAGCGTTCCAAATATAAAAGTGCTCATTCTTTCAAAAAATGGTCGAAATCCCTCGAACGTCACGACGAAGTTGTGAGTTCAATCCAAAACGGTCACTGTATTTCCAAAAAGTACTCAAGGGCCCAAAACGGATGCCGTGTGCAAAAGTTAAGCTCAATTCTTCGTACGTCGACTATCCAAGCGTTCCAAATATAAAAGTGCTCATTCTTTCGAAAAATGGTCGAAATCCCTCTAACGTCACGAAGAAGTTGTGAGCTCAATCCAAAACGGTCGCTACATTTCCAAAAAGTACTCATGGGCCCAAAACGGACGCCGTGTGCAAAAGTTACGCTCAATTCTACGAATGCCGACTATCCAAGCCTTCCAAGTATAAAAGTGTTCATTCTTTCGAAAAATGACTAAAATCCCTCGAATGTCACGACGAAGTGGTGAGTTCAATCCAAAATGGTCGCTACATTTCCAATAGGTACTTATGGACCCAAAACGGACACCGTGTGCAAAAGTTACGCTCAATTCTTCGTACGCTGACTATGCAAGCGTTCCAAATATAAAAGTGCTCATTCTTTTGAAAAATGGTCGAAATCCATCGAATGTCACGAAGAAGTTGTGAGTTCAATCCAAAACGGTCGCTACATGTCCAAAAAGTGCTTATGGGCCCAAAACGGACGCCGTGTGTAAAAGTTACGCTCAATTCTTCGCACGCCGACTATCCATGCTTCCAAATATAAAAGTACTCATTCTTTCAAAAAATGGTCAAAATCCCCCGAACGTCACGAAGAAGTTGTGAGTTCAATCCAAAACGGTCGCTACATTTCCAAAAAGTACTTATGGGCCCAAAA
>NW_019243818.1:66492-88799 GCF_002742605.1 Olea europaea var. sylvestris | reverse complement strand
TTTCCTCTTGTTAATCAAAAAGAATTCTGACTCTAAACCTCAGCCATTGACTTGTTAATCTGAAGTAGGCACAAATCAGTTAGAGATTCCAATTTGTAACAATATTATGAATAATTTATTAATAAGATATGAATGATGATGTAGTCACAAGTCGCAACATATATTATTTTCTATACCCTTTAGTCAATTGAATGATTCAAAATAATCCTTGAGATGACTCATTGCAAGGTTTTATTATTGGATATAATTTTCTTTAATGGATGCATCAAAGCGTTCAAAATAAAAGCTGAAGTTTCTTTGGAAATTCCCACTACTCTTGAATCCAAAGTAGTGCAGTAACAATGACCCGATAAATTTGGATTATTTATAAGTTGTCCTTTAACGTTAGGATACAAAAAATAGTAAAACATAAAGACTTGAAAAAGAAAATTTAAGTTCTCTAGATACATCAACTTTTGTGGAATTGAAATATGATCGATGACTTGAAGTTACATGGAAGATGCCTTGCACCAAGATTGAAAGCTCAAAAAGGAACCTTGTCCATTTTAGGCTTAGCATAAATAATTGATGAAAATTTAAGTCAGTCAACAATTAATATAATATCATGAGCATTAACGTGTGAATGATAATTTACTCTTATTAAGTAGCATACTAACTAAACATTCAAGGCTAGGGGCCTGGGGCATTTCCTCTTATTAATCCAAAAGAATTCCCACTCTAAACCTCACCCAATAATTTATTGGATATGTTTTTCTTTTTGGATACATCAACGGGTAGAAAATACAATCTGAAGTTGTATTGAAATAACAAAGAAATTTCCTACGACCTCGAACATCCCCATCTTAAAATCCAAAGTGCAGTCGCTGGAAGAGAGCTGAATGATTCAACAAAATGATTGACTCTAAATCACCAATGCCCTGGATAGGCGTATACGCTGCTGTAGCATCTGGAATATGGACACTTTTACTTTTTGCGGATAAAATGCACTCTGTGCGCCATAGAAAATTATGGTTCCCCTGCAGATATGCTGCTCTTAATGCTACTTTCTTGGCTCTGATGGGCATCGCAGTGAAGTTACCAATGGATCTAACTACCCCGATGCCAGGTACGTATGATCAAGCCGCTAAAAGATGTAGCATTGCTTTCTTGTGTGCTTCAACTGCTCATGTCATTCCTTCTTTGGGATCCATGAGTGCTAGAGAAATTATTGTGAACTTGACAGCAGTTGGTATCCTTAAAGTGAGTCACACTGTAGATGTTATCATCCAAGTATTATCAGGCGTGATTGAAGATTATTTCCAAGTGGTGGTTGTAGTTATAGATGTTTATATGCTCTTTATGTTGATTTCTTCTGCTTTAACAGTATCTACAAGAAAAATGCATTTGGAGCATAAGTATAACGCATTGCACGCAAGAATTTCAGCAGAGGAACTACAACGAGACGAAATAATGGTCTTCGACAAGTTAAAGTATCATGTGAAGAAGTACTGGGTGATGGCAGAAACAGGTGACCCTCGATTAGTGATGGCACGGTCTGACGACTTTTGGGTTTTATCATTGATCTATGCATTTATTTTTTCTATTGATGGATTAGAATTGACTACAAACAATAAGCCAGAAATTGCTTCCGACTATAAATGGTCAGTATATCTAGTTTATTATGCTCAATATGCAGGCATAGGTCTTTGCACGTTCATGTCTATTGGAAGAATGGAATTAGCTATACTTTACATTTTAGGGAATATTAAAAAATATACCATCTCAAGTATTTCCTTAGAAATAAAAAGTTACAGGATCAACAGATTGGTAGAGTGGAAAAAGAGGCTCCCACCATCCCAAGTTCGAAACCAAAAGCTTAGAAATATTATTTATGAAACTAGAAATCTACTTCTCAACATTTGTATAATAACTCAGATAGTGATTGTGATCATGAATAAATTGCTTTGGGCATGCCTACTTTATTTAATTTACCTCAAAGGAGTCAAGATTCAATGTAGTTATTGGGAACTAATTGGGAACCTATTAAGCTCGACACTATTTGTTTCTGTGCTGCTCCAACCCGTGACCGTTAGATGGCTCAATATGATAAAGAATTTTTTCTCCGGGGAATCCAAGGCCTCAGTCAATCCCATTGAATCAGAACACAGGCTTGGTTATGAGAAAGATCTTGAAAATTATTTTGTACTTCTAGAAAGTGAGGCAGTACAAGAAGTACACCTGATGTTCATTAACGCTTCTATCAATTCATTCATAACGACGGGTGCAAAGCGTCAGCCAAGATGTCTAATGAAGCTTATGGAGAAATCCACCAGCTTCGAGGGTGTGCTAAAATTTGAAAGTGATCAAGTCTCTCTAATAATTTGCGAAGAACCTCTTAATTGCTGGAGTCTATCCGTGGCAACGCTAACAAGCATCATGATTGCTCTTCCAAACGTTCAAAATGAGGAGAAGAATCTGTTGTTAAGAAGTGTCATGGAAGGTTTTAAGTATGTGCGCCCAATAGAGAAAAGTTTGGATGTTCATAAAAAAATTGTGAATAGCACGAGTGCAGCAGATTTTGCATGGGGTTTAGTTGAAATGAGGCACAAGTGGTTAGACATGGATCTCCAAGAAGTTGCCACGGTATCAAAATCCTCCAAAGAAACTCTTCAGAATCTTGCAAATAGAAGTGAAGAAATTTTGAAGAAATTTACGAGTAGAATGAATGGAAATGCTGTGGAAAGCTCAGTTAACTTGCCTGAAAATATCATAATTGCCAATTCAATGTACAAAATAAGCAATAGTTTGCTGTTGGTCTATGAGGAAAGCTATCATTCAGCATCAGATACTCAAGTATTTGAGAGATTGTCAGTTATCATTGCAGATATATTTGCTGCATGCCTGACCAATTTACCTTGTCTTATACTCAAGAAATGCAGCAATAGCGCCATAGAAGAACGGGAGAAAAGTATAGAGGAGGCAAGTTACACTTTGGGAGAAACTCAAGGCATTTTGGAAGCTCTTCAGAAGCGTGAAATTCCTAATCTATCACTTAATCAATCAATATCTATTGACGAATGGCGTACTTTTCTCAAACATACTAACCATGGTATTTTGGGCCCAACTCCTAGCAATGAGAATATTGTTATTGCTTCAAGTGGTGAGGTGCACTTGGATATACAAGAACTTCGTGCAAGTGCTACAGAAGGTATGAATGTACAGTTTTTCTCTAGTTCCATTTAGATTTTGCCTTGAAATTTATTATCAATATTCATGTTCCAATTATGAAGACATCGGTTTTTATCCAGGCTTTTATTGAATTTACATTTCACCAAGTAAAAATTAGTAAAAAGTTCTTTTGTATCTAATTGTAAATAACAAAATAATGCATGCAGATAATGTCAGTATTACCTAATATATATTTTAAATTGAATTTTAGAGGAAACTCTTTTAAACGTAAATAGTGTAAAAATGAAGTATGCTAAATTTTGGTGTTTTTAGAAGCCTTGGGAACTGATGAAGGCGATGCGGAGTCTCATGTGAGCGGCGAAGTGGAAGAGTTAGAAGATGAGGAAGAGAACAACCAAGCATAAAACACTTTTTGAAAATTGTTGTTTATAAAAATCTTTTTTTTTTTTTTTGTGTGTTTATTGGAGTTTGCCACACAACCATTGTGATTTGTCAGTCATGCATGTGTTATCATAAATACCTTGTGGCACCTATTGTTGGCATATTATTAGACATTATCATGCATATTATGAAGATTAGAATTGTCGTTTAACATTGTTATGTTGTTATAATGTATTATCATTATAATAGATTATTCACTTATGGTCGGGTTGCGATGCCCAGCATGTGGCAGTGATGATCCATGATTGATCTTCAGGTTTAGGCCTAAATTGGAAACAAACCAAGTGGTCCAACCCTCACAAGATCAGTCCAAACCCAGACCCATTTAAAAGTGCTACTTTAAGAACATGTTTTACTTGGATTGTCACTCGGTAGCCACTTCAATGTATTTTGAGCAATCTAGGTATTGGGTGGAGATAAAATCTTATAAATTTTAATCTTTTAGATTTTAGAGTTGTCAATTTTCCCTCTTTGTGTATATCCGAATCTTGTAATTTCCCCTATAACAATTGAATGAAATACACATACAGTTCACAAAACATATTCTTCTTCTCATTTTCCTTTTAACCATTTTCACATGGTATTAGAGTTGTAAACAATATCATTTTCCAATCTCATATTCATTCACAATGTCTGATAAAACTGTTGCCACCAATATCACATAATCATCGTCATTGCCATCCATCAAATCAGACCTTTATACTATTCACCATTCAGATAGTCCCTCTATCATTCTTGTTACACCTCTATTGACTGGACAAAATTATGGATCATTGAGTCATGCAGTAACAATGGCACTTCGTGCAAGAAGCAAACTTGGTTTTGTTGGTGGATCACTTCCAATTTCAAAGGAGAAAGATGACGTTTCCAACTTCTAACGTTGTAATGATTTGGTTGGAAGTTGGATTCTTAATTTTGTCTCACCTGAAATCCGTCCAAGTATCTTGTATTCTGAAATTGTAGCACAAATTTTGATGGATCTGAAGGATCATTTTTCTCAATCAAATGCTCCTTAAATCTATCAATTGAAACAGTCGATTTCCGCCCTCAAGTAGGAACGCATGTCTGTTTCATTATATTTCACAGAACTTAAATCTTTATAGGATGGACATAGTTCCATTACCTCAGTCACTTCATGTATATGTGCTAAAAATATTGTTGATCAACAAAATCAAGATTGTTCCATGGAGTTTCTTCAGGGACTCCAAGGGTTGTTTTTCAGCTATTCGTAGTCAAATTTTCTTGATGGAGCCATTTCCTTCAATTCAACGTATCTACAATTTGGTATATCAAGAAGAAAAACTATAAGAGTTTAATATTCAAACAGTTCCTACCGTTGATTCGACTGTGCTTCAAGCGTCTAAACAACCATTTTGTCCTTCTAGAAAGCGCCAACGTCATTTTTGTGAACTTTGTAACAAGCATGGTCATATTCCTAATATATGTTACCAGATCCATGGCCTCCAGATAAGTCTATAAAAAATCAGGCACATCGCCATCTACTTTCACTGCTTGTGCTAGTCAATTGACTTATAAGCAATACTACAAGCTTCTTGCAAGTCTATCTAAAGAAGAATCTGGTAGATCATCAGTTCATGTGGCAGGTACTTGTCTATTTTCTAGTTGAATTATCGGTTCAAGCGCTTCTAATCATATATGTACATCTCTTTCATTTTTTCTTTCTTCATATTCGACCATTCAGACATGTGTATAAGTTCAATTGCCTGATGGTTCTCAAGCATTTGTAACACACATAGGCACTGTTCATTGTTCGTGATCACTTATTCTTATGAATATATTTCACATTTTGTCATTTAAATTCAATTTATTATCTACCTCACAATTAACAAATTCAACAAATTGTGATGCAATTTTTTCATTCTTTGAATGAATTTGTAGTACCGAGTAACAAAGAAGAAGATTGATTGGGTATTACTCGAAATTGTATTTTTTTATCTAGATGCAGATTTTGATTATAGATAGGCATGATACGTCAAAAATTAAGAACTCTAATATATAAAATAAAATAGGGCGTGGCCATGACATTTCTTTCACCTTGCCGACTAATAAGAACTTGACAAAAGCATATGGCAAAAGATTTGACAATACCGACAAATTCAAAAGACAAAACGTTAACCTAAAAGAACAAGACGGGTGTAAAAAGAACCATCCATTCACACAAAATGTAAATTCCAAGCGATTTTAGAAGAGAAAATGGGGGGATTATGGGTGATTTAAATGTGCTTCTTATCATATCATCAAAAGAAAAAACTGAAAACTCTACAAGAGAATGTAATGGTCCATGAACAGACTATACCAATTGCAAGACTGCCCAATAAGAGTTCTATTCATAGGTTAATTCTCCACATTATACTCAAACAAGAAATGACCTAAACAACAAAGATTTGGACGTTTATCAAGAGTACAGATAATAATATTTCACATCAAGCACAGGCTCTCTTGTTACTGCATGAAGGACACTTGTATTGGTTAATATGCTCGGCTCTAGCTGGTGTAATCTTCACGCGCTTGCAATGGAACCACGTCTAGCATACATCACAACAGATCCTGACAAAATAAATCAAAAGAACTCATAAGGAACCAATTTGAAGATCTTTAAATAACTGTGTGCTAGAGAAATTACCTATGGACTTCATGATTATCAAGTAATTTGATTAAGTTCAAGAAAATTTGATAAACCTCTCCATAATATTCAGACCATGGTAGCCACCACATTTGCAATTCACAAAACAAAAAGTAAAATTAGCTCTTAATGGTGACTACAATGTTTCCTTGCTGTCTACTATACATCTTATTGCATTTGAGTTGTTGTTGCCAAAGTGTGCACTTGCGTCGTTCAAATAAAGAAAAGACTAACTTGTAGCCTAATTGGAAATTGTCTCTCCATTAAAAAAATTGTGTTCAGTAAAGGTGATCAAATTGGAATCACTTCAGCCCATTCATAGGACTAGATGGATCATTCAATGATGACCTTAAACATGCTGTGACAACTTCAAAGATGATGACCAGAGGCTCTAGTAGCCAACAGTTGTGGCAAAACCAGCTAAAGGAGGCCTTAGCGCGCAAAGGACGCACAGTCGTGAAAGGAAGATGTAGCAAATGTAAGCTGCCCCAATGTTTGCTAATGGAGGTTGTTAAATACCGTTAATCAAGCCTTTGAATGATAGAATTGTTACGCGCTAGACTAGAACTCGCAAAACAGAGCGTCGCACAAACCAACACTGGAATTTACTCCAGTTGAAATAAGGAATATATGATACTAAATTCAAAGTAAAAAATGATGGGAGACAGATTAAATGATGTAAAATAAGAATGAGAAGGAGAGGACTGGATTGAATCACTTCAAAATTAACCACCAATTTGGCAGAAAAATCAGTCTATCTTCCCTCTTCGCACATGGTTGTATACATATATAAAGTTGTGCTTCCCAAGCCCAAAAGTAAAAGACGAATTCTAACAAATAACAACAATTACTGGAATAAAGCAACACAGTTCCATTTAGTACCAAATGACACAGTTTCCATTTAAAAGTCCGTTAAGTCCGTTGGTTCCTTCTTTTTTCCCTTTTTTCTGGTTTGTAATTCTGCTTCTATCTGGTAGTTCCTCTTCCTCTATTTCCCTAGCTATTCATCACGTAACAACCTTCTTCCTCACTTCGATCTTGTCCCAAAAATCTACAGTTGGGAAATTTAGCTTTAACCCATTCCACATTCTCCCAAGTTGTACTGTCAGGTGGAAGATCTGACAAATGAATCAACAATTGCTGTGCGGATCCAACTCTCCACTATCCTTCACTTTAAGATGGAGTTTGGGTAACGTTCTACCTGTTGGGAATGACTATTAATTGGCAACTGTAATACCGGCATATGTTTATCACCTAACTTCATTTTCAACAACGACACAGAGAAAACTGGATGGAATTTTGAACCCTCACGTAGTGCCAATTGATATGCTACTATCCCAATTTTCTTCATAATCTGGAGAGGACCAAAATACCTTGCGCCCAGCTCATAGTTCTGCCTGTGCTCTATGACAGGCCCCCAATTACATACACATATTCTAGAAGGAGGAGGAAGCCTAGTGGACCAGTAACAGGAAACAATAGAGCTGAATATCGAATTCTGGTAGAAGGGAGGAGCTAAACAGAATTCAGTTAATTGGTGCCCATATAAAGATGTAGAGGGAAGAAGGGTAGAGCAGACTGAAGTATTGAGTAAAGTAGTGTTTCTTTTCTTATTGCCTATTCCTTGTAATCTAGTAATCAGATTTCCTTTTCAATAAAATTCTAGTTCTCAACTGTTTGTTTTCCATGGCAGCTTTTAAATTGCCTCTTAGAGTCTTATCAAGTGGCGTCAGAGCGAGAAGCTCTTGATGGCACAGATGAAAATTGATAGCAGAGTGGAAGTGGTAGAAAAGGATATGGAGCAGCTAAACCAAAGCCCGCCAGGACTCGAGCATTCCATGGAACTGTTAACCCAGAATATGGCCAGGATGATACAAACGTAGGAGGTGATCCAAAGGCAGTCGTAGCTCTTTCTCTTTCCTAAGTAGTAACCAACCAGAACCAAACAGGAGAACGGTCGGGAAGTATACTGGAAGGACAAACTGTGGACTCAGTGAACCCTTAAGTGGTTGGCAAATGGTGGATAAAGGAAAGGAGCCATAAATTCCAGGCGAAAAGATCCATGTCAGTGAAACATTTAACACAGGGCAAACAAGGGAATCAAACGATTGGCGACGAGTGCAAAAATAGGAAATGCGTGTGTTTAGTGGGGATAATCTAGATGGATGGCTATACCGTGTAGAACGGTATTTCGAGGTTAATGGGCTGATAGAAAAGGAGAAATTAAACATCGTAGGAGTAAGCTTGGACGGTGAAGCACTTTTATAGCTGCAGTGGGCGGAAGCTAGAAAGTCGTTCCAGAGTTGGGAACAGTTTTACGACCAGCTTTTGCTTCGTTTTCTCCCACATATGAGGGAAATCTGTGAGAGAAATTTCTGGCAATCCGACAAGAAGGATTGGTGGCAGAGTTTAGACACGTCTTTGAATTGCTAGCGGCAGCCTTGATGTAAATACCAAAAGAAGTGATGGAGAGCACTTTCATCAATGGGCTCAAAGCCCACGTAAGGGCTGAAATCTGACTCTTTCAACCTAAAGGTTTGGGCCAGTTAATGGAGGTTGCCCAAAGAGTGGAGGACAAAAATCGGGTTATGAAGGCAGCCCATGAGCCTTTGGGGCCCAAAGGTAACAAGCCCATTACCCCCAATAAATCGTTGGGCTTCAAAAGACACCTTCCCAATCAATCCATAACAATTGGGGAGAAGCCCTCAATTCTACACAAAGAATTTCGCGTAAAGAGAATGTTCGGCACGGAGTGGCAAACGAGACGTGAGAAAGGGGTATGTTTTCGGTATGACGAGAAGTATACCTTGGGACATCAATGTAAGAACTGGGAATTAAGAGTCCTACTAGTACAAGAAGATGAGGAATTCGGGAAAAAATGGAGAGGAGGCTGCTGCGGATTGTCAGCCATGAGAGATGGTAGATCGGTGGAGCTATCGCTCAATTCAGTTGTGGGGTTGATAGCTCCAAGCACGATGAAGGTACGGGGAGCAGTGGGCTCGAAGGAAGTAGTGATATTGGTAGATTGTGGAGCCACGCACAATTTTTTATCTCTGGACTTGATTCGGTAGCTAGAGATTACGACTATGGCAACCACAAATTATGGGGTCGTCATGGGAACTGGGTTGTTGGTCAAAGGAAAGGAAATTTGAAAAGGGGTAGTGGTGGAAGTACAATGACTGACAATTGTAGAGGATTTTTTATCCTTGGAGGTAGGAGACACCGATGTAATTCTGGGAATGTAGTGGTTTGGCACCTTGGGAAATATGGAAGTTAATTGGAAATTGTTAACTATGAAGTTTTGAATGGGAGAGTCAATAAGAATGTTGAAGAGAGAACCGGGGCTTTACAAAACGGGCATGTCACTCAAAGACATGGTCAGGACTTTGCAACATGAAGGACAGTGAGTGTGGGTGGAATTGGGAAGTATGTCTGCAATTGCTCATGAATGGTGGAGTGGTGCTAAGTTACCTGCAAGGGGATGTAGAGTCTTGCAACACCATTAGCACGTGTTAGAGCCACTGAAAGCACTACCTCCCAGTCGAGACACAGATCATGCTATCCGCTTATATGAAGGAACTGAACCCATTAGCGTGAACCCTTACCGGTATGCTCACTTCCAAAAGGATGAAATTGAGCGTTTGGTAAAGGAGATGTTGACTGCTGGAATAATACAACCCACCGTAAGCCCTTTTGCTAGCCCAGTTTTGTTAGTTAAAAAGAAGGATAGTAGTCGATGTTTTTGCGTCGATTATCGGGCCTTGAATCGGGTTACTTTACCGGACAAGTTCCCTATACCGGTGATCGATAAGCTCTTAGATGAACTCCACGGGGCGACAATATTCTCTAAACTAGATTTGAAGTCAGGTTATCACCAAATCAAGGTGCGTAAGGAAGATGTCCACAAAACGCTTTCCTGGTAATGCCTTTACACCTTACGAACGCCCCAACCACTTTTCAGTCATTAATGAACAAGGTGTTTTGATAGTACTTACACAAGTTCGTGTTAGCATTCTTTGACGACATTTTAATCTATAGTAAGGACTCCATAGCACACCGAACAGCATTTGGAAGCCGTATTCGAAGCTTTGACCTCTACCAATTATGTGCCAATGCCAAGAAGTGTGTGTTTGCTCAGTCTTAAATTGAATACTTGGGACACTTGGTTCAGAGAATGGAGTGGCTACGGACCCAGTTAAGATTGTAGCCATGGAACAGTGGCCTATCCCTCGAAATCTAAAGGAGCTTCACGGTTTTATTAGGCTAAAAGGTTACTATTGTAAGTTTGTAGCAGGATACGGAAAGATTACATGGCCTCTTACTCAACGACTCAAGAAGGATGCCTTTGGTTGGACACCGGAGGCCGAAAAGGCTTTCCAACGCTTAAAAAGGGCAATGACAACTGTACCAGTTCTAGCACTCCCATATTTTCCCAGCTGTTTATTATCGAGACAGATGCTTCAGGTCTTGGTATTGGGGCATTCCTTATGTAAAATCAGCAACCCATTGCATATTTCAGCCAAGTACTCTCAAATAAGTCTTATCTCAAGTCAGTCTACGAGACAGAATTAATGGCCATTGTACTAGCTATTCAGAAATGGAGGCATTATGTTTTGGGGCATCACTTCATAGTCCGAACTAATCAACAGAGCTTGAAATATATCTTGGATCAGAGATTAATTCAAGGAGAGTTCTAGCGTTGGGTCGCCAAACTAATGGGGTATAACTTCGAAATCCAGTATAGGCGAAAATAGAGAACAAGGCTGCAGATGCGTTATCATGAGTTTCTTCGCCAATAGAGTTGTCGGCCATCACCTCTCTATCTATCTTGGACATGCAAACAATACGGTCTCAAGTGGAAGCCGACCCCCAGCTTTCTAAGATCAAGGAAGACCTACAAGCAGACTCGGATCCGCACTTCCCTTGTGTCTTGGTTCAAGGCAATTTGCTGTTCAAATGGAGGTTAGTACTGCCTTCTTCTTCTTCCTTAATTCCGACCTTCTTGCGTGAATTCCACAGTAGCATCATTGGAGGTCATGCTGGGTTCCTTTGAACCTACAAGCGTGTCTCCAACAATCTGTACTGGACAGGAATGAAGAATGCTATCAAACAGTATGTGAAGGAATGCCCGATCTGTCAGAAAAACAAAAGTCTTGCACTTTTCCCTGCCGGCCTTCTACAACCATTACCAGTCCCACAGTTGATTTGGGAGGATATTCAATGGACTTTATTGAAGGGTTGCCAAGATCACGAGGGTTCAATGCAATCTTAGTTGTGGTGGACCGTTTAAGTATGTATGGTCAGTTCTTAGCTCTGAAACATCCCTTCACTGTTGCTAGCGTCGTAGCTATCCTTGTCAAGGAAGTAATCAAACTCCATAGGATTCAATGCTTTATAGTGTTGGATCGGAACAAAAATTTTCTCAGTCAATTCTGGACCGAGATCTTTCGATTGCAAGGTATTTACCTTAAAGAAATACAGCTTATAACCCACAAACAGATGGACAGACCGAGATCGTCAATCGTTGTGTTGAGAACTACTTGAGGTGATTTGCTTATGACAAATCGAAGAGTTGGATTGCTTGGCTACCTTGGGCGGAGTATTGGTACAACACTACGTATCATGCTTCCACCAGTCTATGGACGAGACCCTCCATCCCTACTGTGCTTCTCAGTCAACAAATGTGTTCGCAGTTGAGCAGCAACTAGTTGACCAGGATGCCATCCTAGAAGAACTTAAGGCACACCTTTTGAAGGCACAAGCAGCCGTAAAGGTTGCAGCAGATAAACACAGACAGTATGTCCAGTACAATGTGAGTGACCTTGTCTTTATCAAGCTTAGGCCATACCGCCTTCATTCCTTAGCCAAGAGACCTAATGGGAAGCTCAGTCCAAAGTACTTTGGGCCCTTCAAGATCACTAACGCATTGGCACCACTGCTTATCAGCTGGAACTACCACCTACAACATCTATTCACACTATTTTCCACATGTCTCAACTTAAGAAGGCACTAGGCCTCTCTGAAGTGTGCCAACAATTACCTCCACACTTAACAGTGACCTTGGAACGGGTCGAACTAGAGCAGGTTCTTGGGGTACGACAATCAGGGCATGAAGTTTTAATTTAATGGAAAGGGCTGCCAGAATCTGAGGCTTTCTCAAAATCTGCAGCATCAATCATCCATCACTTTCCTTCCTTCCACCTTGGGGACAAGGTATCTGTGGTGGCCGAGGGTAATGATAGGCCCCCAATTACATACACATATTCTAGAAGGGGAAGGAAGCCTAGTGGACCAGTGGCGAGAAATGGTAGAGCTGAATAACAAATTCTGGTAGAAGAGAGGAGCTAAACAGAATTTAGTTAATTGGTGCCTACATAAAGATGTAGAGGAGAGGAGAGAAGAGTAGAGCAGACTGAAGTATTGAGTGAAGTAGTTTTTTTTCTTATTGTCAATTCATTGTAATCGAGTAATCAGATTTCCTTTTCAATAAAATTCCAGTTCTCAATTGCTTGTTTTCCATAGTAGCTCTTAAATTGTCTCTTAGAGTCTTATCACTCTACTGACTGGTGCCTGTATGGATGTAGTTTAAGGAATACCCAATGACTCTTTTTATCAGCATAAAGCTTCATCGTTGCACTTCCCCGTGAAAGGTTCTCCTTTAATTGTTGATTTAATTTGTATTTTTTGATCTCCACCACTAGCCTCCTTATTTCTATTTTCTAAATAGATAGGCATTTATAAGGCCTAATTTTGAATAGTTGTGCTATCTCTTTCAACAGAATATGATGGTCATGAGATCTAGGAGATGGCAGCATGTTGGTTCTTTAAATACCTCTATATATTGGCTAATAGCCTCAGTGATTTGGCATGGAATTTCCTTTTTCCCTTTCTCCACAATATTGTACAAATGCCCAGCCGCACCATAATTGTACCTTCTAAACAAATTCTCCATTTCCTCAACTTCCATCACTTTAATCCATGGTTCTAAACCTTCATTCCTCAAGATGACCTCTTTCTACTGGTGTTTGAACTTCACGTATCCTTAGATAGAGTCAAATTTTATGAGGCTCACTCATCCAGTTCACCCTCAATACCATATCACTACCTCCTTAACTTCAGAGTTCTCAATTTATACTGGGACTCCCAGTTATGCACCTTCCAAACTAGTGGTTGATTCAAAGCTTTACCCTCTGGCTTTTCACCATTAGCCACTCTCATTGTCATGGTTTTGGTTTCCACAGTAGTGTAGTTCAGCTCCTTAGCCAGTCTCTCGTGTATGAAGCTATGTGTGCTCCTACTATACTATCTATTAAAATAGATATTCTCTTCCCCTTAAAATTCTTGGAATTCTGATAGTTTTATGCCCTAGAATTCCTTCCAAAGCATTGATAGAAATCTCCATAATTCTCTCTTCATCTGATTCATATTTCCTTTCCTCCTTTGATTCACCTTCCTCGATAATTTTAGTATTCTAATCAAACCGCTTACACAACTCTTAAGAAAAAATTCTCCAATTTGCATTATGGTGTCTAGCAAGAAAACTTGGCTCTGATACCATTTTGTCATGAATTGAATTTGAATTCTCAACCTAAAGTTTCTGATAGATGAACTATGAAATCCTCTCAGTGGAATGACCTGAAATTGTAACCAATTTAAAACAAAATATAATGGAGATAGGATAAGTGATGTTAAATGAATAAGAAAAGATGGAGAAAAGTTATTGATAGAATCAACAATTACACTGAGATTCTGGCAAAACAAAGCTGCTTCACCTTTCAAATACATTTTAGCAATTCCAAATCTCAACTCAGTGGGATCTGACAAAGTTGGAAATATTCCCTAGCTTTTCCAAGCCATTCTTTTAGGTTCTTCTCTCCTGAAATAACGTAGTTTGACCCAAATAACGCCTAGAGGGAGGGTGAATAGGTGTTTATAAGAAAATTTTACTAATTAATTAATAAATGCAATAAGTCACAATTATTACTATGTCCAAATCAATTCACATGCATTACTATTCTATGTTGAACTTTCAGAAACAATAAAATCACAAAAATATGAAGAACACAATTATTTGATGATGAAGAAACCCCATACATGAGTAAAACTCTAGGCACAAGCCAGTTCGAATCCACTATAAACGAAAGTACCACTTACAATCTGTTAAATTCAATCGACACTAGTTTTTCTGACCTTCTGATTATAATTTTCCAAAGCCCTCCTGGAATGGGTGATCTTGCTCTAACTCTCCTATCCAAGCCTTCTTAGATTACTTGCTCTTGCAACAATTCCTGACTTTTGATTTCGTCTCTCTTGTAGATTCCTGAGAACTCCTCATTCTCCAATGATTGGAACTCCGATCTCCTTTCCTGATCTTCAAGTCTCAATAGATGCTCTGGAAGGATTGTTTATGGTATTTGATGAAAGTGGATTTAATGTTTTTATGTATGTATGCCAAGAGAATGTGGGATTGAATGAACAAATCAAAGTGTAGCATTTTTCTCCAAGTTTGATCCTCTAAAAAATAACTTAAAAACAACGCACTAGAATTTATATGATTGTTTTATGTCATATGGGTCGGGTTAAAATCTTGAAAAAAGAAAAATAGGGTTCTCCAGGTAACACTGTCTCTCGAGCGAAAAGCGAGCAACCCTGTTTCGCCCGAGCGAGGCAATGGCAAGAAGCTAGCGATGAGCTTTGTGTTTTTTATGCTCTAGCAATCTCCCGGTGAGCAGCTAGCGAAATTTCGATGACACTTCTTGCCCTACTTTAAAACTCAAACCCTAGTATACTTCTGAAAATTACAACTTAGTCCCCAAACTTTTAAACATGTATAAATTGATCCCTAACTTTTAAACATTGACAAATTGACCACAAACAATTTGACCCTTTTGTTCACAGGATTGCCAACTCAAAATCTAACATCCCCCAAAGTGCGAAAAATCGAACTTAGGCAGCCTATTATTTCCCTTAAAATCCCATATAGTATAAATAGTACTTTCAGTGTTACTAGCTCTAAAGATAGATATTACACCCTCAGATTTCACCTTGACCATAGTTTCTTCCACTCATTTGTTATTCTGCCCCATTTGATATTGAAGACAACTGGGTCAACATGGCCACTAAATTTTCATATTTGTGATTCATATGTAACGGCTTAGCTTCAAGTTTTTCTTGTCTATGCCCAATTACCTAGAGAGATTGATCAGTGGAAGCCAACTTGTTCTTCAGCCTGCTGGTAACAACTTTAAAGGAATTACCTAGATGAGCAATCTCCAGGTCCAAATTCTTGAAGTGTTCATCAACCTCCTTCGACCTTGTATCCATGATTATTGATTGCCCATTATAATATGTTGGAAACAAAGGGGTTTGAAGAAGAGCAAAAAATTGCCGCAGCAAGATGAAGAAACCAGAAAGTTGTCAAGAACAAATTCGAAGGCTCGAACACGTGATCGTTGTCCTCAAATGATATTTGCCCCTTCTCGGGATTGAATGAGATGTTTAAGGGTTTTGACAGACAGTTTGTAGGATTATATCAAACCTTGTAAAGGATTTAACAATAAAGTACAACTGCAATCCCAATCCTCCAAAACTTTAAGAACACAAAGAAAGATATTAATATGAATGTAAATTAATAGTTTGATTCGATGTGGAATGATATATGGATCTCAACATATTTTTCAATATTTCTAATGCGTTTGTATTGATCATTCATCACCTATTTATAGGCCTCAATCAATACACCACGAAATGGTGCCAAAATATGATGAAAAGTGGCAACTTTAATCCAAAACGGTCCCCAAGTTTCAAATTGGAAAACCATCCAATAGCTATTTTTTAACATTATGCGTACGCATAGTATAAATCTTGTATATGCACAGTAGAAGTAAATTTGATTCTATTTTGACCAAAACACATCTCGCGTACACACAAAAGTAAGCCCATACGTACGCGTAGGCAAAAATCAAATTTTTCATTTTTCAATTTCTTTTGATTCTACTAATTCCACAATTGAGCCCAACAATTAGCACATTATCATTCCATTAATTTTGAACAAATATTCAACATAATACGCCTACTCTGGTAGGGTCGGACCCAGACGACTTGAGTTAGGGGATCACAAATAAAATTTATAGGGTATCTTCTAATAAAAAAAAAAGCTAAACAATTTTTTTTTTTTCAAAATCTAGAGGGTCACTTGACCTTGTAAAATCCCCCAGGTCCGCCCCTGTGCTTTGGTAACATTTGTCACGAGCTGAATTGCAACTCGCAAACACAGCTTCGCACAAACCAACTCTGGAATTTACTCCAGCTAAAATAAGGAATTTTTTATACAAAATTATTGGAATAAAATGACACAGTTTCATTTAGTACCAAACAACCCTCTTTCCTTTTAGAAGTCCATTTTGTTCGTTGGTGCTTGGTTCCTTCTACTTCCCATTTCTCTAGTTTGCTCTTCTGCTTCTGTTTGGTAGTTCTTCTTCCTCAATTTCCCAGCTATTCTTTACGTAAAAAGAATGTGACTGGCTCATTTGGCAGAACAATTGGCGGTTAATTTTCATAGCATCTTATATATCTGACTAGACAAGGAGTTAAATCCATAAACACCATCATCAAGTTTTA
The DNA here is from genome assembly GCF_002742605.1 of Olea europaea var. sylvestris. Classification (NCBI taxonomy): domain Eukaryota; kingdom Viridiplantae; phylum Streptophyta; class Magnoliopsida; order Lamiales; family Oleaceae; genus Olea; species Olea europaea. The sequence goes on along the minus strand of NW_019243818.1, from coordinate 71,926 downwards.
CAAAAATCACTCAAAGAAAGCCACAATAGAAATTTTTTGAACCCACGTGGTACAGGACCCAATCAAAATAGTGAACAAACAGTAAGAATTATTCTCCACGTTTCTGCATGCATGCACACTCTTTACCACCTCATACCATGCAATCCTGGAGCCTAGGATTCTTCCTAGGAGTTCTGTTGGACCTTCGTCGTCCATCACCACCAGGGGTGAATTCAGCATCGAAGTCCAGCTAGGGCGGAGGTTGACCATTGACCGTCGACAATCAACGATCGTAATAGTTCAGTCATTTATTAAAATTTGATTAAATAATGTTAAAAGTTATTCAATATATAAGTAAATTCCCAAATCAATAATCATTCCTCGTTAAAACATAAATTACTTATCATAAATCACAATTCACAAACATAATTTCGTAAACATAAATTCCCGAATCAATAATCATAACTATAAAACATAAATTACTTGTCATAAATCACAATTCGCAGACATAATTTCATAAACATAAATTCTCAAATCAATAATCATTCCTCATCAAAATATAAATTACTTATCACAATTCACAATTCGCAAACATAATTTCGTAAACATAAATTCCCAAATCAATAATCATAACATAATTAACATTCATTACTCAACGTTAACAAATCTAAGTAGCCAACAAAATAGAACTGAAACAAAATCAAAAGAGAGAGAGAGAGAGAGAGTCACCACACACCAATTCCAGTGGGTAGTCGCGAGCTTGAGAGTTGAGACTAGAGTCTAGAAGGTAGAAACGGCAGACAAGCGGTACAACAGTCGGCAGAAGAACACTGAACACATCGTTGGCGGCTTCGGGCTCCGACGACTCCTCATCCTCGAGGCGTTGGTGTTGCCAACTCTTCGATTTCAAATGGAATTTTAGAATGGAGTCTCAGAATCTATCATGTGGATTGGAAAGTGGAGAAGGAAGGAAAATGGTTTGGCTGTCACGATTTGGGCATTTGGAATCTTGGATTCTTGGTTGCCTTTCACGATATCAAAATGGTCTGATCATTTGGAAATTGGACCATTTGTTAATTCACTCATTTAAGAATTGGGCTAAATAAAAAAAGCCCAACTTCTGATTTATCAATTACTCACTTCAGAGTAGCCCAAACCAAAAAAAAGGAGGTCGTCTCTTTCATCTTCGTCTTCCATCTTACTCTTATTTTATGTTTTTTGAGCTGAACTGTACAAGTGACTAATAATAATCCATATATAATTTACATAGCTGGATTTGACAAATTTTATCCACTATACAATTTAATCTATAGCCTAATTGAGTTTTCCAAATGCACACTAAGTGCCTTTTTAATGCATATTAAAGTGGAAAAAAACTTCTAAATTTGCTGTAAAGATCAATAAATTAACCAGAATCAAGGAAAAGTGCATAACAGAAACTTCAACATGACAATGCAAAGTTATAAAATTTGGATTGAATGCAAAGCTACTCAACCTAGTTGGGAAAGTATTATTTTGACAATGTGGAAAAAGCTTTAAATAGTTTCCTAAGATGAACTTGTTACTCAGCACAACAATTACTATCTGCTACCCTAATGCTAAAATTCAAAGTTTACCTTCGATTTATAAGGCTTGACATTAATTTGAAAATTGTTCCATGGCCTAATGTTTTCCTTCATCCAATGTTGAATTTCAAACAGTAGATTCAACTCCTTTCACCATAAATCTGACTATATTAGGTTGAAAAAAATAAAGATAGAACGTAAATTCATCCAAAATCGTAGAGTTACAAGGTGGAGCAGCGTCAAAAACAATTGGAACAAAATGAACAAAATTATTCCCCAAAAATAAAGTAAGTTTTATACTAAAGTAAAATCTTGGAACACAATGATTACCATGAAACAAAACCAAATTAACAAGGAAAAAAAATGCATCTGATAAAGAGTAACAGTTGCAAATATTATTTCAAGGAGAATTTTTATAAATGTCACTAAATTAAAAAATCCACAAAAAAAATTTCATTTTCACTAAAGATGCTCAAAAATGTCACTTTTTGGTATGAAAGGTCCAAATTACCCTTAGTGACACATTTTTAAGAGCATTTAATGCTTGATTTGAATGTCATAAATGTTATGATGTGATGATTAAATTTGTATATTATAAACATTGAATATATGATTATTATATTGAGTAATATGAATTTGGGTAAAAAAAAAAAAAAGAATTTGAAAAGTTAACATAAAACACATATCTTCTTTCCATTAACAAACTCTAAATTCTTATACATCATCTTCATTCCTTCATTAAGACGACATTACTATTGAATTCATCATCCATTTTGAGAGGTTACTACTAGAAATTGTTTATATTTTTATTTTATAACTTACTATTTTGTAAATGTTAAATATAGTATGGTCATATTTATTTGAAATTTCTGAAACTCTTATTCATTGATTTTTTTTTATTTTTTTTGAAATCTTTGAAATCTTTTTAAATCCTCTACAAAATGTTGCGAAAGATTTCATATTTAATGAAACATTCAGTTATTTATTTGGGAAGATGTTATGTATTTGAGAATTGATTATTACCATTAATGTTTTGAATAATTTCTTTAAACTAAACCCAATAAATGGTTGACGGATTGCCACTTTGATGATTTATTGTGGAAATTATTTGGGAAGATGATTTTGTCATTTGATAGTACAATATTAATGAGCACACTTAATGTGATGAAAGCTTTGTTCCAATCAACCACATATATGCTTCCCATCAGTTCCGACAGTTCAACTATTGAATTCAACCTGTAGAAATCGTTGGGTTAGACATTTCAACAGTCAAACTCAACATTTCGAAAACTGTCGGGATATATATTTCAATTGTCAAATTCTACACTTGGAAACTGTCAGGATAGAAATTTCGAATATCGATTTGACCTTTTGCTATTGTATCGATTTAAATATTCGAGAGTGTGCCACTTTCATGCTATTACATGTCAACATAATAATTGTGTAGAATTCTCACCATTATAATCTCAACTTTTTATGTATGAGTAATCATTTGAGATTTATTGTATCGCATAGAAAAATATTTGTTCATGTGGATGATGAATGGAAGTAGAGAGTGGGCAAAACTACCCACATGACACAAGTGATTCAAAACAGATCCGAAAATCCACTCGCTGTGGTAGAGTTGGTCATAACCTGGTCACATGTGTCCAATCTCATTGTAACATCACCCATGTACATAGGCTTAATGTTTGAAAATAGTTGAAGTTGTATTTTGCATGATCGAATGATGGCGTTGCTCATTTTTTTGTTATATTATCATTATCATTTGCAAACATTAATCATGTAGCAATAACATCACAGCAAAGTTCTCACATAGACAAATTACTTCATTACATTTTGATAGTTCATCTGTCAGTCTCGACAGAATATTTTTGTTCCTAAATTACCCGTGTTTTTTTTTGCATGCACAGAGCTGGCGTTATACGTTCTGTATTTATATTATCACTGAAATTGCTTTACCATTTGAAGACATTAATCGTGTTTAGTTCAAAAGCAAAATATTTCATCACATCCTGAAAGTGAAATCGTCGGTCCCGACAGAAGGTTCCTATCATTGTCGACAATTTGTTGCAAACTTGACTACAAATAAGATGCAACAAGATATGTTGTTGCACAATATTTGGTACAGACGTTAACATATGAATTCATGATAAAATTACAATAAATAATTATAGCTGATAACATATGCAAATTTTGCCAACATCAATGGTCGTCGAATTCTTGAAGGTGCATAAGCATAATATATACAACCACCAAAGCATGTTTATAATAAAATTCTTGGAGAATTGTCCCTAGTATGGTCATTTAGTATATAATCATCAAATAATGTTTATCATAGAATTAACAAACTTCTTGAGGCACTAATTCTTGACTTCTTTATTCTCCCCTTAGTGTATGGAGTCCTAGTAGATGTTGTACAAAAGTGAACGCATGTCGATTGCGGCCTTTTTGTGTTAGCTGCATTGTTGCCTTCCACGTGTATGGTGGCCACCACGTTACATCAGGGACGTTGCCTATGCAAAAGTAATATGGTTGAATTACTTATCCAAAATGCCAAATAATAACATAACATAGCCCACCAATATCTAATTATTCCCTTAACTACCTAAAATCAATATTATGAATACTTCTTTGGGAACCTCCCTTCAGGTTGGACCATAGCATTAAAAGTGGGAAACATACTTTTCACCATAGCATCATCCAACATTGTTACTATCATCTGCATTTAAATCATGAGAAGATATTTAACATTAGTTTTCAACTCAACATGCTTATAATATATAATCAGAATTCAACTTAGTATGACTTCTTCAATACAAAACTTACCATTCGCCACCATCATGTCATAACTCAAGGGAACTTCTTCTTTGTCCGGATATGACACATAGGACTCTATGCCCCATCCATCTAGTTGAAAACAATATTTGCAATATTAACGGGCATGTCATCAATTTCTAGTATACTAGGGAATAATGAGAGTATTTAAAATTTTGAATTTCTCATAATTAACATACATATCAATTACCTTCTTGTTCCCACTAGGCAATGTACTCTCTTGATCATTCGAGGCACACACTTTTCGATTCTATGCCTTATCCATTTTTGGGAAGGAGGAATTTAAAATTCATTTGCGAGAACAAAACAAAAAGTCATATCATAATAATTAATACATGTTAAAGTGACACACATGTAAGAAAGCAAAATCACACACGTGTAATGTTCGGATGAATCAAAATTGAATATGTGGATAGTTGACTACCAAACTGATATGTTGAGAACTTGTAATATGTTGAGAAATTCTGTCTCTGTCGAGAACGAAAAATCATATCGACAGATAACTCAACTCATCTACCGATATTTTAGTTATCTGTTGAGAATAATTGAAACGAACTGTTGGGAACGAAGTTCATCGCAACAAATAGGTCACATAACTGATCTGTGAATTAGCCATCTGTCGAAAATTCATAATTGTTGAGACTTTCATTTTGACAAATTAAAAAGTTCACTTAAAACATTTTAACATAGAGGACAATATGATAAGATATCTTAGATGTACATGAATTGTAAAAATCAATACTCCTACGTGCAGGGCAAGGAAATGACAAATTAAACCATCAGAGCATGTACTTTCCAAGTGGGCACCTTCATATGAAACAACTAAGTTTCAAATGATAAGATTGAGAAATCCAAATAGTTGAGAATTTATTTTATTATTATTTTTTTAAATGAAAGTAGCAACACTTTTTTTTTTTTTAATGAAAGTAGCTAGAAGAAATAAATTCATAGATAATTTACATAAAGCCTGATATTAGCATTTTCATAGAACTTAAAAAATAGACAAAAAATTCAAAAAAAAAAAAAAAAAAAAAAGCAAACCAAGAAAAAAA
>NW_019243818.1:0-66298 GCF_002742605.1 Olea europaea var. sylvestris | reverse complement strand
AAAAAAAAAAAAAAAAAAAAAAAAAAAAAAGAGCAATCCATGGCAAAAAAAAATGTGAACAATAAAAAAGCAAACCTCAAGAAATTAATGGTGGTCTTCAATGGCGGTGGACTGATTAACAATGGTCTCAACGGAATAGACTTTTGACGATTCGATTGAGAGAGAAGGGAGTGAGTTTAGGGTTAGTGAGTGTTTGAATGATAGATTGAATTGTATTTTTTGTTTTTTGTCTGGTTTCACTTTTTCTTTTTTTTTTTTTATTTAAAAGTTTAATCATTTTGGATGTGACAATTTTTTACGCTTTTGTACAATTTTTCACATAGTCAATTCTTATTTAATGAAAGACATGTATGGTATTTAAATTATCTAGAGGGGGCAAAAATATCCAAAAATGACAATATTCCAAAGACTTTAAAAAGTGACATTTTTGAAAATGCAAAGCTAAAAATTGACATGCAGTGCAATTTTCTCTTATTTATTATTTTAATTTGCAAATGTGATAAAAAAAATGTTACTTATTATGAGAATTCTTTTTTACTTTTGAAATAAGTAACATAAGTTCAAAATTGGTCCATAAAATTTATATATTTATTTTAAAGTAATTTTCTTGAAATTTGACAAACATGCATTAATTTAAAAAAAAATAGTTGAGCTACATTACATGTGGAAATTTTGTTGGTAAATGGTACGTATATTAGACAACAATATTAGACACGGAATATTTGTTGGTGAAGAGCTGCTACTTTTATCAATGGTAATTCGTTTCCGATTAATCCAATGGTATTCTTAGGTGAAAAGCTGATTTTTAGTGATGTTATTTTGTTAGATGATGAAAAATGATGGATTAGTTTTTATTGTAAAAGAATTGGATTTTCAAGAAGTTAATTGACAGGTACGAAGAGTGTAGTGATTATTCGATAAATTTTGTTGCATGAACATGATATTCTTTTATTTGAAATTGAAGTTATTTTCTTGCATTCTGTCCCAATGAGATCATTTAATTTTTAACTATTATTTGGTGAAATTTGGTCTCGAAACTTAAGAAAGTTAATATTATAAATTTTAGTTATAAAAATGTCGTTAAGGGAAGTTATCTATTTAAGTTGTTTATGTTGAGGATTCGAAAATAATATTCATCTATAATAAAATCTAGATCCATTTTCTCAACACGTTTTCGTTCATGAAGTATTGCACGGTATGAATTGCAATCCATCATGAAGCGTACGATTACTAGATTGACCTGAATTTTTTAAAGAATGAACCCAAAGATCCAATAATAAAAAGATAAGACAACAATATATAATACATGTTATTCAATAAAAAGTTGATAAAGCAACAATAATCCAATTTAAATAAAATTCGGTAAATAATAAAAATGTGAAGACAACAAATATTCAACCGATAAAAATTAATATGCTGACGAGGCAACAACACTCTAAAAAGTGACTCATTATAAATTTGTGATTAATTTTATAAATATTTTTTACTCCATTTCCAGCCGGTGAATGACACATGCAATTATGATAAATGCATGAATTAAATTATTATACATATAAATATCAAAACCTAAATTAAATCACATTCAAAATAAGTTTGAGATCAATTGTGTGGATATTTTTTTCTCCATTTTGGAAGTGCATTATAGATGTACTTATGATAAATGCATGAATTGTTAGTCGAAGGAGTGGTTTCCTTCATTAAACAAGTCATGATGGTTTGGGAATATATATATATATATATATATATATATATATTGAAAGGGTGACGAAAGGGAGGGTGGTGAGGTTAAGGAGAGACATTAATGGCCGACGGAATGCTCCAAGCATTTGACATTATGGAGAAGAACGATTTGACAATAGAACTCCTTTCACCAAAATATCAAAGTGTAGCCAGGTCCTATGGTCATGAGTTCGATTCCTCCTATCAACACTTTATTAGTCGAGCCTGTCGCAAAGGGTTTGCCTAGTGCGGTTTACCTGGTTGGCATGATTTACATGCTATTGCATTTGTTCGAGAGTTTACCCGGTGCACACTCGAAGGATAGCGGCTGTGGGTTCCCTAGTCATTTAAAAAAAAAACAAAATAAAATAAAATATGTAGCCAGGTCCAGTGAGTGGAAAGTATTCATCCTAATTTTGGTGCATTATTTCTCTAAAAATATGTACATAGCCCCCATTTGATTAAGTTTTTTCAGATTGTAAGTTAAAATTGTATTTTAAAGTAATAAAAAATTTATTTTGACTCATATTTTTTTATTCATGAAATTTACGGACTTATAATCTCAAAAACTTTGTCAATCGGGAGCTCAATTTCATTATAAAGTATTTCAAAATCCATACTCTTCCCTTATTACAGTTTTGTCTTTGTGGTACCTTCGGTTTCGAAATCAATTTTCGTTTCATCGGAATAGAGCAGCCGGCATTTTTGACCAGTGAGTGAAAAATTGTTCGCCCTAATTTTGATGCATTATGTCTCTAAAAGTACATACACAGCCCCCATTTATATAGTTCATTTAACCCACCTTTCGAGCTCATTTTAATGATTTTTTTTTTGGGGTACAAAATCTCATTAATCTAACGTGAAAAACTAATAGAAAATGCAAAAGTTGAACCTACTTTGTCAGACTTTAATTTGCCTTTATTGGACCATTGAAATTGGTTGGACTCATTTACCCTCACCTAGTCAAGTCTATTGACACAATTAAGTACAATAACATGTCAAGGGCAATTTTGGAAAATTTGGCAAATTATATGTGGACCACTCCATGGAAAAGTCAAAAAAATGGTAGTGGTCTTGGTCAGAGATGCAATAGTTTTAAACGTGGAGACCACAAATTATAAAAATGAGATTGAAAAAATTGAAAAGAATGAGAGCCAAATACACACTAATTATAAGTTAGAATTGTATTTTAAAGTAATAAAAAATTTAAATCGACTCATATTATAGTAAGTAATAACTCACTGTTGAGGAACAAGTAACTCCATTATTTCACATTACAAGAATTACAATGCGATTTTTCGAATTTTAATCTAAAATGTAAAACAAATATTAATAACAAGAAAAATCTATTTTGTCTTTTAGCTGAAGTTGCATTGACATACAAAGAAATTTCCATCACTGGATCATCCTCCCATTAAATCAAAAGTAAAGCAGGCGTAGGAAGAGAGCTGATTAATTGAACAAACTGATGGATTCTAAAGTACCAATGCCATGGATAGGCCTATACGCTGCCGTAGCATCTCTAATATGGACTCTTTCACTTGTCATTGATTTAGTGATCTCTGTCCGCCATAGAAAATTATGGTTTCCTTGCAGATATTCTGCTCTCAACACTGCTTCCTTGACTGTGTTAGCCGTCGCACTGAAGTTGTCAATGGATCTAACTACCCAGATGGAAGGTAGGTATGATCAAGGCACTAAATATACTAGCAATGCATTCTTGTATGTTTCAACTGTAAGTGTTATGCCCTAGGTCCAATCAACATTGGACATAAATACGTTTAGTATAAAATTAATGCGATTTAATGGTAAATCTATTATTTAATTAATAGACAATTAAATTAAATAATAGAATTCGTAGATTCAAATCTTCGTAATTTGTTAATCACAAGAAGTTGTGGTTGTGAGATACAAATTATATATGACTGAATCTTAAATCGTCCTTGGTCATAAGTAATAACGAGATACGGATATCGTTATTACGGATAGACTATCACGTGTGACATTTCTTATTTGTGAAGTAAGTAACTGATCTCACAAGTTGAAGTGTAGTGACATTTGAATGAACACGTGGATGTTTTGTTATAGAACAAAACATTGGTGACCCACGTAGAGATTCCACATGGATAACTATCTGAGTGTCAGTGGTTAATCTCTAACGTTCGGTAGTGGGATTGGTCCTTTAACTTGAGGTCCTTATAGTATCTTATATGAGGACAGTCATACTTTGATCGTGTTAGATGTTGTTCTACCAAGAGCCACTAATACGGTATCGTTCGGGCATGTCAAGAATCGTATGAGGGTTTTGAATGAGCAATAGATCTGCATTTCATTCAATCAAGTCGATAATGAAATTCTTGGTTAAGGTGTACTCATAAGTTGAAAATGAGTTTTCGACTTATATTGACTTAATAGTGGAGTAAAAGATCGATAATCGAGATTGACACACTTCCATATCTCATAATTGATTGGATTGTATTGACGAAGAGATTATAGTTTTACGGTAAACGAACGAGTTTGATTTTGTTATATTGCATGACATTTCCCGGCACATGTATTGCCCTGACCATTGCTAAATGTCAATATGGGACAGCAAGTGTGAATTGGTGATAAATTAAAAGGGTGTTTTAATTTATTAATTTTATTAGATCAAAATAATATTTTATGTCGATAGACATTGTGATCGGGAACCTGATGGGTTGTACACAAAATAGAATTGGAAAATTGTGATTTGTCAATTAATTAATTTAACAAGCAATGGATAAATTAGTTAATTGAGTTGCTTATTTATAGGCCTGAACACGGACCGAATTTAATGGATTGATTAAATATTGGACCGGGTCAGGTTAAGCATCTTTGTGCTTATATAAATATGATTAGGATTTTCAAAGTCTGTAGAGACATTCATTCTTCTTGTTAGCACAAGAAAGAAAACCCTAATCCTGCAATTTTGTTCTCTGTGTGGATCACCGTAGGAGGCTGGACAATTGGATTGCTATGGGAGACAGATCCAAGTTACTGGAACGAAAGATATGGCAAAGGAGTTTGCAGATCTAGAAAAGGTACGATCTTTTTCACAATTTCTATCTAAACACAAAGAGATTCCTGGTGGGAATCGAAACCTGTTTTAATTTTTCGCTGCGCATGTTAAGTAGATTCCTAACATGAACCACTCATTTCATGCCTTCTTTGGGATCCATGAGCGATAGAGATATAATAGTGAACTTGACAGCATTAGGTATCCTTATAGTGATGCTTCCCGCAAATGTTATCATCCAAGTATCCACCCGCGTAATTGAAAAACATTTCCAAGTGGTGATTGTCTGTATGACTGTTTATGCATTCATTATATTGGGTTCTTCTACTTTAACTCTAGTTACAAGCAAAAGGTATTTGGAACGTAAGTACAATGAATTGCAAACAAGAATTTCGGCACAGGAACTGGAAGAAGACCAAATAATGGACTTCGACAAGTTAAAGTTTCGCATGAAGAAGTTTTGGTGATGGCAGAGACAGGTAAACCTCAGTTTGTAATGGCACGATCTGAGGCCAATGGTGTTTTATTCATGATCTGCATCATTAGTTATTTTTCTGATATACTAGTATTTCCAATAGACGATAAGCCAGAAATTGCTTCAGATTATAAATGGTCAGTATATCTTGTTAATTGGACTCGATATGTAAGCATGGTTCTTTGTGTTGTCATGTCTTTTTGGAAGACTTTTAGTAACTTTAATTCACATTCTACAGAATATTAGAAAATGTAACATCTCTAGCATTTCCTTTGAAATAAAGAATTACAGGATTAAAAGATTGGTAGAGTGGAAAAGGAGACTCCCACCATTTTCGAAGCCAGAGAAGCTTAGAAAAATTATTTGTCACATCAAAAATCTACTTATCCACATTTGTATAGGAAGTCAGATAGTGATTGTGATCGTGAATAAATTGCTTGTTCCTATCTCAACTGTTGGATATCTCTTCGCATTTTACATGGATCCAGTTGCCAGTGTTATAGAAATTATAATCCCATTGACCATTGTACTCTTTTGTGGTATCTTAAGGATGAGAATCATTAGATGATCAGTAATGGTGAAGAAATTTTTCTCAAGGCATTCTGAGGCCTCGGTCAATCCCAATGAAGTAGAACAAATGGTTGGTTATATGCAAGATCTTAGAAATTTTGTTTTACATCTAGAAAGTGAGGTAATACATGATGGATACCTGATGTTCATTAACACTTCTATTAATTCATCCATTAAGAAGGGTGCAAAGCATTAGCCTAGATATCTAATGGAGCTTATGGAGAATACCTGATGTTCATTAACACTTCTATTAATTCATCCATTAAGAAGGGTGCAAAGCATTAGCCTAGATATCTAATGGAGCTTATGGAGAAATCCTCCAGCCTCGAGGGTGTGTTAAAATTTGAAAGTGATCAAGTCTCTCCGATTATTTGCACAGAACCTCTTAATTGCAGGAGTCTATCCATGGAAACGCTAACAAGCATCATGATTGCTTTCCCAAACGTTCAAAATGAGGAGAGGAATTAGTTTGTGAGAAGTGTCACATAAGGTTTCAAGTATGTGCACCTAATGGAGAAAAGTGTGTATGTTCATGAAAACTTGGTAAGTAGCACGAGTGCTGCAGATTTTGCATGGCTTTTAGTTGAATTGAGGGGCAAGTGGTTAGACATGGAACTCCAAAAAATTGCTAGGTTATCAAAATCCTCCAAAGAAGCTCTTCAGAATCTTGCAAATAAAAGTGAAGAAATTTTGAAGGAATTCACGAGTAAAATGAATGGAAATGCGATAGGGAGCCCCATTAACTTGCCTTAAAATCTCATAATTGCCAATTCAATTAATAAAATAAGCAATGCTTTGTTCTTGGTCTATGAGGAAAGCTATCATTCAACATCGAATACTCAAGTGTTTGAGAGATTCTCAATTATTGTTGCAGATATATTTGGTGCATGCCTGACCAATTTACCTCATGTTATACTCAAGAAATGCGACAATAGCACCATAGAAGAATGGGAGAAAAGTATACAGGATGCAACTTGCCTTTTGGGAGAAACTGAAGACGTTCTGAAAGCTCTTCAGAAGCATAAATTCTTAATCTATCACCTGATCAATGAATATATATTGATGAATGGTGTACTTTACTCAAACAACTAATCATGGCATTTCGGACTCTACTCTTAGTAGTGAGAATATTATTAATGCTTCAAGTGGTGAGGTGCATTTGGATATACAAGAACTTCGTGCAAGTGCTACAGCAAGTATAAATATACCTTTGTTCTCTAATTACATTTAGATTTAGCGTCGAAATTCATTATTATTCATGTTATCATTACGATTACATTAGTTTTTATTTAGACTTTTATTGAAATTACATTTCACCAAGCAAAAATTAATAAACAATTTCTTTTGTTAGTAATGCCTAATGCATTTTTAAATTTAATTTTGGAGAAAATCTCTTTTAAACGTAAATAGTATTAAAAAAAAGAATGAAGTATGCTAAATTTGGTGTTTTCAGAAGCCTTAGAAATTGATGAAGCCAATGTAGAGTCTCACGTAAGTGGGGGAGTGGAAGAGTCCGGAGAAAAAAAAGAGAACAACTGAGCATAAAATCCTAACATTTCCACTTTTAGGATGTTATTATTTTACAAGCACCTTTTTTGTGCGTTTATTGTAGTTTGCCATACAATTCTTGTGATTTGTGACATTCAGCAGCATTGCGTAATCATGAAAACCTCGTGGGACCTATTGTTGGCATATTATTAGACATTATTATGCAAATTGTAAAGATTAAAAGTGATGTGTAATAGTGTTAGGTTGTTATAATTTGTTGATGAATACAATAGATAATTTATGTTGTGATGCCAAAAAAGTCTTGGGGCCGTGATGATCCACGATTGATCTTCAGGCTTAGGCCTAAATTGGAGATGAACAGAGTGGTCCAACCCTCACAATATCAGTCCAAAACTGGACCCATTTAAAGTGCTACTTTTAAGAACATGTTTTACTTGGATTGCTACTCAATATCAACTTCAGTGTATTTGGAGCAATCTAGATCATTAGATTAGAAGGATGGTTAATGATTTTAAGGCCAATCTGTCGTTCTAGTGTTTGGGAGTCAAACGTGTTTCTCTGTTTTTGTAAGTTACAAAACTTTATGAGCTAAAAATTTGGGCCTAGCGTTAGGGTTAACTTCGTAAGACATGGATAAAAAATTTGAGGCCAAAATTGTGTACATCTTGGTATTGATTACTATTTTTAAGTGCTATAATTATATGTAGAATTGTTGTGTAATTTATTCTTTACTTCACATGCGATTTTTATATTAGTGGTACCAAAACTTTAGGTAAAACAATTCAGAAAGACGAACCATTGGTTTAGGGTATTGCAAACACTACAACAAAATTGGCTATTTGCAACATCCAAATGGCAACATTCATCAATTGTATGTTGCTAAAAGTGGTCATCGCAACATTCACTAATTGTATGTTGCTGTTGGTGTTAATAAATGAGATTTCGCAACAATCTATCAATGCATGTTGCCAATGTCACATTGCGAAATGTTCAAGTACTGTTGCGAAAACTTTAGCTTTTTGTAACGTTTTATGACTGTCGTAAAATATGTTATCTACAGTAACGTTTGGTGCATGTTGCCGAAACAACTTTTTGCAACGTGTGGTGCTCGTTGCGAAAAGTTTGAGTTTTTGCAACGTTCTTCTGCTGTTGCGAAAGGTCTTAGTTTTGGCAACGGTCACTAGATGTTGCGAAAGATCTAATTTTTTGCAACTTTCTTTAGTTGTTGTTGTATGTGCCTTTTTGTAACTCGCTTTGACCATTGTAAAAATATAACATTTAGCAACGTTCCTTGCCACTTGTTATTAATCCTTACCAACCCCAATTCAAATGGCCCATTTAAATTTGGCCAACTCCTCTCCAATCAAATGAAAGGATTCTGGATCTGACCCATAAAAAAACCCAAATTCACCAAATATCAACGCCCTAAATCCTCCTTTCTCCTCTTTGCTGATCCTCCATTCCTCTTCGCTTCCAACTTTCCTCTTTTCTCTTTGCTTCCAACTCCACTCTGTATTCATCCTTCGACTGTACCAGTAGGAGTCGACAGACGATCGGCCACAAACATCCAAAATTGTTGAGTCCAATCCTCCATGGCTTTACCCAAATCTGACTCCCGTTCTGTGCGGTGAAAATATGGTAGACATGATATCAAACAACTGGTTGGATGTTTGTGTGTTATAGTTATTTTTTAAGTTACACGTAGGTCTTCTATAAATACCTGGATTGAAGTCTCTTAGAATTCAAGAACTTTTCAAAGTAGTTGGGTGTTTCTCAGTGATTCTATTTTGAAGTATCTTAGAATCAATTTTGTTAATTTGTCTGATTTATGTTCTTCTTCATTTTTCGGCCTTGGGATTGTCCAAGTCATGAATCATGTCGGAGTGAAACTCACCGATGACTTTCTTAGTTTAATTTCCCAATTTGTTATGAGAGGGGGGATTTGTTTAAGAAGCCTAGTCAACCCTAATTTTTGCTAAAATAGCCTATCTCAATAGTTTTTGTTCAGAGAGCCTATGTCATGTATTAAAAGTGTTAAATACCCTTAAATTGAAATGACTAAAATATCCAATTTGGAGTTCAATATTTACCAAATCCCCAAACATAAATCCCCACTTTTATACTAACTTTTCATACAAATTTTAAACTAACGTGGCAAAATGGCATACCGCCTTTTTAAACAACTGAATGCCGTTTTAACTAATTTGATGTTTGTATCACTTTATGTTTCCTCTTATCCACATAAAAATTAATGAAAACAAGTTTTAACTATATTTTGAGTGAAATTGAGAGTCCATGATCCAAAGCAGGATGCGGTCATTATAAATAGTTTGATGACGTTTTAACTAACGTAAACAAATTTTCACTACATTTATAGTAAAATCAAGACCCTATAATCCAAAATGTCATGCTGTCATTTTAAATGAGTGGATATCGTTTCAACTGATTTGTATCCGTTTTTCTTTATTTTCACTCTTATGCACATGAAAACGAACAAGTAGAAATTTTCATTTCATTTGGACCCGAGTAACGATATAAAGTTTACAGGATAATGATCAATACTATATTCCGTGAGTAAACTGAATTAGACTTAACTATGAATGAAGGCAAGCAAATTCCATTATATTCTAATTACGAGATAAAATATTTAATAAATTATTGCATTTAACTTGTACAAGTCTTCTACGATGTTCCAAGTCTGATCGACTCTTTTTGTACTGAAATCAAGTTCCCGTGGCCCGAAAACAACATGATGTCAATGAAAACGTTAGGTATCATTTCAACTATTTTTGTGTTCGTTCCACTTTATGTTCACTCGTATTCATATAAAATGAACTAGTGCAAGTTTTTTCCATATTTGGATATACAAAAGTTTGCTCGATAGTAATCTACAATATTATTCCGTTAGTAAACTATAGTAGATTTCGATATGAATAAAGGTAAACAATTCAAATTCTAATTATAAGATAAAAAAACTCAACAAATCGGCTCGTTCAACTTGTGTAAGTCTTATATAATGTTCCAAAGTATGATCGACTCGTTTCAGAGTGAAATTTAGGACCCAAAATCCAAAATGTCATGCTACCGTTTTACCGTTTCAATGATTGGGTGTTGTTTCAACTAATTTTGTATCAATTTCACTTTATTTTCATTCGTATGTATATGAAAATGAATGAATTGAAACTTTCATTACATTTGTTCAAATTACAGTGAGTCACTCCATAATTCGGTGGGAAATTACATTGCAATTGATAACAAAAAAAAATGTAAGTAGCAAGTATGGTATCCAAAATATAGCACGTGTCGTCGTTCAATGTGTACAAGTCACGTATGATGTTTCAAAGCATGTTTTACTAGTTTCGGAGTGAAATTAATATCTCGTGACCCAAAGCTGCATCTGGTCATTTTAAACATATGACTGACGTTTCTACTCATTTAGTGCTCGTTTCGGTTCATTTATGCATGTAACCACGTGAAAGTTTAGGGATGAAAGGTTCTACTACATTTCGACGTTGCTATCGACACATTTTTTCAAACTATATTGAGTTACATCATACATTCGATTGGAAAGCACATTACATTTGACTACGAAGGAAAATGTAACAAATATGGTACACAAAACATAGCATGTACAATAATACAACTTGTACATCTTATCTATAATGTTTCAAACATCGTTTTTACTAGTTTCGGAGGAAAATTGATACCCCGTAGTCTAAAATGGTATCTGATCATTTTAAACGTATAATTGACGTTTCTACTCATTTAGTGTTCCTTTTGATTCATTCATGCCCGTAACCACGTGAAAGTATAGGGGTAAAAGTTTTAACTACATTTCGACATTGTCGTCGACACATTTGTTCAAACTATAGTGAGTCACTTCATAATTCGACAGAAAACTACACTATACTTAACAACAAGTATGCTATACAAAACATAGCATGTACAATCATTTAACTTGTATGTTTTATCTATGATGTTCCAAACATTATTTTTACTTGCTTTAGAGTAAAATTGATACCACATGACTCAAAACAACATCCAATTATTTTAAAGTATAGCTGACATTTCTATTCATTTAGTATTCATTTCGGATCATTCATGTCCGTAACCACGTGAAAGTTTAGGGATGAAAGTTTTCATTACATTTCAAGTTGAGATCGACACATTTGTTCAAACTATAGTGAGTCAATCCATAATCCGCTAGGAAGCCACACTTCACTTAACAAAAAAAAGAAAAATGTAGTTAATAAGTATAGTATCCAAAATATAGCACTTTTAGTTTTTTTTATCTATACGACTCATGTATGATGTTTCAAAGGATGTTTCATTAGTTTCGGAATGAAATCGACACCCCATGACCCAAAACGGCATCTAGTCATTTTAAACACAGGGTTGCTGTTTAGGTTTTAGGGTGTAGGGTTTTTGTTTTAAGATATAGGGTTTATAAAATAGAAAAACATGTAATTATTCAACATGTAAAAGTCATGTATGATGTTCGAAACACTATTTTATTAGTTTTGAAGTGAAATTCATACCCCGAGAGGTCAAATGGCATCTGATCATTTTAAATGGAGGGTTGCCATTTAGGGTTTAGGTTTTAGGGGTATAGGGTTTACAAAACAGAAAAAACATGTAATTGTTCAACATGTACAAGTCTATATGATGTTCAAAACACCATTTTACTAGTTTTGGAGTGAATTTGAGACCCCTTAACCAAAACGGCATGTTATCATTTTACACGTAACGATGCCATTTAAGGGGTAGAATATACAAAAATATAGCTCTTGTAATCGTTCAATATGATCAAGTGAAATTGAGATCCTATTACCTAATACCACATGTCATTCCAATACTTGTTTCTTAATGAGATCGAGGCCTCGTGACCCAAAATAGCATGTTGTCATTTTAAATGTATAACTGTCGTTTTCCAGGCTAGGTAAATTTGCATAGTTAATAATACAATCTGTTTTTCCATTGCATAAATATATAAGTTGTCATAAAAATTGCAGCTCGGTTTCAACCCTATTACTTAATGTTTGAATAAAACATTCATTCAATGGAAAATATTGCAAAATTTCATAGCTACACTAGTCAACATCCATACACCTGTTCTGTAATCATTCATAAAAATCAATACTAACTAAACAAAATCAGCATTCATGCACTTGTTTTCCAACTAAATCATACAAAATGCTCTTATCTAGACAAAATTAGCATCTAAGTCCTATATCCTTCGACTACATAAAATTGAAAAATATACAAAGAAAACAATTATGTTAACTCGGCCATCGAAGCGGAAATATATTCCAACAAAATACATTATCATAGATGTGCTAGTCAAACTGTAAATATAAACAAAAATTCTCACTAATATGCTTATTGTTTCAATCACTTCTGCATTCACAAGACTAAAATTTGAGGTGACAAAATACACTTAAAAATAGCAACACTAACATAGATAAGATAAGATGAAGCAAAATAGTTCTAAAGCAATAGCTACAAGTTATTCCCGTTTAAACTTTGCATGAGCTACTATTAAAGCACCTAGAACCGAGTACATCTAGTAATTAGAATATACCAATTGCAAGAGATTACTGCCAACTACCTACTGACTAAATGCATACTCCGGCACAAGTAAATTCTCAAATAAGGACAAAAGAGAGAAAATTGACCATGTAGATGTTCTCAAATCAAATGCCAAAATTAGCATGGACCTTTTTTTAGGAAATTAAGCTAATGCTTTTGCCATCAAATACGAACCCTTAAAAGGGTTTAGTGAATGAATGAATCAAAATTTCAAAATGCTCTTGTTTCATTACAGCAAAAGTAAACAAAAGTAAACAACTAATCAAAACACTACCATCTAAACAAGATTAGCATCTAAGTACTATATCATCCGATCACATAAAATTGAAAAATATACAAAGAAAACAATTGTGGATCGAATATATATTAAAAATTTCAACAGCTAGTTTCTTCCTCCAACATTCAATCTTATTATCGGATATAAGTTTTACGCCTAATCCGGCCGACAAAAGTACTATAAAGTTGATAGTGTATATTCTGCAATCTTACTGGTCGGAAAGAGATAACTGCCAGCTACCTACTGATGTGTCCATTGCTTACCTCTGCTCATAGTTCAATTGTGTAGCCAAAAGGTTTTCTCTACCAAACATCATCTAACATTTCTTAAATATAGTAAGTCTTTGAAGGGAGCGTATTTTTGGAGGTCTACCTTTAATTTTATCTTCAGTGGGAATCACAAACTCAAATGAGTGTTCCATTTCTACATTAAAGGAATCATACACTAAAATGAATGTTCCATTTCTATAATAAAAGACACAAAATGATCATGTTAATTAATCAATGAACAAATATGAAGAATTTACAGTAATGTTAAATGATATGTAGTACAATTCATTTTCAAAAATAGAAAAAAGATAGGTGACATTTTCAAAATTACATAAATGGCAGGATGCGATTTTTAGAACTAGATAAATTTCATGGTGCCATGCTAGGAAATTCAACAACTAACATATCAAATATTATAATTTCAACCAAGTAAATGCAATTTACATCATGGAAAAACATGCAAAACATTACCATATATTAATTACAGGAAAAAAATCACGATCTTTTATTACTCTACCATGTTCCATTTGATGCAAATTGCAAACTAGTACCAATTTGCCAAGTCTTCAAAGATATCATAGAAATATCAATTTCATTACACTAATATTGCAACGAACATGACATTTAAATATTTTCAACAAGCAAATACTTAAATATCGAATTTTTGATAGCACTTTCTATTAAATTGCCATCTTTGTTTCCACTTATCAGCTCAACACTAATTAGAATAAAAAAGAATCATATGTTGCTGGAATTATTATTATTATTATTATTATTATTATTATTATTATTATTATTATTATTATTATTATTATTATTATTATTTATTTATTTTTTTAAGTCAAGAAGCAAAAAATCTCTCGAACAATAAGTAGAGCATAAGTATAAGACAATTGTGGTATTTAATTTTCTGGGAAAAACAATAATTTGCTTGCTGCCATAATTTCATCACGTAATTTCTTCATAGGAACAAGTTTAGGTTTGGTGAAAATGAATAATCTTGTGCAACGTCAAATAGGATTAAGTCCTATTTACAACAAATGTAGACATAAAATCAAATTCAGAATCACCTATGTTATTTACTTATAAGCTCATATGTATATGTTCAATATCTCACACTCAGAACACTCTACTGCATATTTTTTCCCAATTTGCTTATATATCTACATCATGAAGAATAAACAGAGAAATAACATTTTTTTCAAATTCGTAGTTACAGGAAGAAAGTTGAATTGATAAGTATTTTTCGTGTAATTCAAAGCAATAATGAAAAATATGAAGAGAAAATTGAGTTTCAAAAGTTAATCACAACATACGAAAAAATGAATAAATTTAAAGGTCTAAAAAAGCTCACCCTATTGGTATAGTTCTTCCCGGCACATATTTCTCTAATTTTTCTTTTGTTGCATAAAATCGTATTAAAAATGAAAAATTGAGGAATCATTCATACCTAAGGATAGCCCACTGTGAAATTGGTTCTTAGAAGTGCTTATTCACGTATGAGTGTTTTTTTTGCGAGTTTCGATCTTGGGAAAATTGATGAAACCTTCATACCAAATTCCTCATTTCACTCAAGAAGGTGAAGGAAATCGATTTTGAACGGTAGAAGGATCTGGAGATGAAGCCAGGAAGAAAAAATAAGGGGGGTTGGGGATTGTGAAGAGAGAAGAAAGATGATAAATTTAGGATTCCTGAATTCAATTGATTTGAGAAAAGAAAATGGGGAATTAAGTTTTCTAGTGATGCTGAATAAGGGTGTTTTAGGTAGTTTTTAAATTATGATTTAATATATTTATTTTAAAAACATTATTCTGGTCAAAAGGCTAAAATCCCAAAGTGTATTATAATATAGGCTATTTGACCCAATTACCACTTTTGTTAAGGATTTTGTGGAACATCTTGTTTTCAATGAATCAATATTTATTAGTATTCCAATTATAAGCTATTCAGTTTTAGGCTTTAGGAGTTTTGAACGCTTTGCAGTGATTCTTGAATAAATCATTTTAATACTTCAACACGTTGTAATCATGGATAAGACTTTTGTTGTACTAAACTGCTTCAGACGGAAAACTGGGTTGGTTGATATTTGAAGCCTATTAGTGTAGCCCATTAACTGAGTTGTCGCCTGTTGTATCTCATTAATATATTATACATACAAGCATAGTCATAAAATCGATGCGAAAATTGATCGGAACAGCGTCGGGTCACCGGATTAACCCTGGACAGCAGTTGAATTGATTTGGTTAACCCCAGGTCATTATTAAGATATGGGGTTTCATTTTGCAAAATTTACAAGTACATCTATATTCCATCTATAAATTAATGTGTATAATTCTTTATGTGAAGCATTTAAGTTTTCGGTGGTACTAATGAAATAGAAATCTTGTCTCTATGGTAAGTGAAAGTTCCATTCATATGGCACCATGGAATGCATCTCATGTACACAGAGTCTTCACCCAGAGGAATTTTTTTTTATGTATTTTCTAAAAATTGATGAAATATTATGTCAGGGATTGTAATACAACGTTCTTCTGCTTTTTCTTCACAAAAGTGCCTTTTCCTTTTCTTTTCAAGTGGTGTTTAACTGAACTAATGTTAGTAATGTGTATTGATTGTACATGTTCTGTTAATTATAAAATTAATTATACAATACACTTAATAAACGGTATACATTAATTAAGAATGTTTACTTAGGTGTTTAAGGTTTGTCAATTAATTTATTAAATTAAGTTCCAGCTACGGAATGTATAATGAAGTCATGGTCACTCTTGCATTACCATGAATGCAATGTGTGATAATGTTGAGCAATAGGTTGCAAGCATTAGATCAATTGAGACAGTATGATGTTGTCATTCGAAAGTTTATCTATATTTGTATCTAAGCTTTGCAACGCATTAATTAATAGGTAAAATTTGTGGTTAGCTAAAATGGGAAGTTGTTAGCAGACATGAAAAGACTAGCTGGATGGATTGCGCTTAGCAGATATACTTACTTCATTCTTGGTAGAATTATAGCTTACCTCGAACAACGTTATTCATTAGACTACAAGATCGTGGAAGCAAAATATCAAGTATGATTTTCACTGTGACTTAATATAATTCATTTTCCTTACAATATGAATCGTATGCACACTCTACATTTGTGTGTGCAGCAAATTACTAGGTTTACTTTATAATTTGAATTTGTGTTGTTCATTGTTTGATAGAATAATAATGGACAAAGCATAGCTGCAATTATCAAGGTTATTGTCTGAAAATTTTACTCATGAATCTACTTGCACAACTTAAAGAATTTTACATAAAATTATCATAACATTTTACTTATAGGTTTTCAAAACAATATAGAGATGGAGCACAGAATTTTGTTGAACTAGTTTTCAGCTTGAAGCTCTATGAGATTGGACTGAGGTGGGCTTGCATAAGAAGATGGCTTGTGTAAAGAAAATACGGCAAGGCTTACCATCAGACTAAATATGGACTGACATGGATTTCGGGATTCGATTTAGCTGAAGTTATTAGCTAGCTAGTGGAGGAAGAATTACTGTTGGTTATCCATAGAAGAGATTTATCATATACGGTTGCATTATTTGGTACTATAGAGTTGTAAAGTATGCATATTGACAGAAGATATTAGCATCTGGAATCCATATTCTTTGAGGACGTGTGAATTTTCAAAAAGTTCAGCATAGGGATTCTAATTACGCATTAATTGCCATTATTTTTACGAGAAAGACATTTCATCCCGTAATTTATTTTAACAGAAATCCATACTATTCGATTCGTAACGTTTTAAATGTGACTATGACATATATCTAGAGCATATAACAGATTCGTTGAGTTGAATAGATTTTGAAATTCCTTCCAACTCTGCATTTGTACCTAAATAAAATGCAATTCTTATTAAAGATGCTAATTCGAAATTATTTTGTTCTTGCAGGTATGTACACAGGTTCTTCATACGTTTGTTTTTGCTGGTTTTTTTGGATCTCTTATTTGTGGTGGAGAATACAGTGTTTTGAAAAACAATTGTACGTGTTCCTTGTATAGTTTACGGATTAAAGATCGGTAATGAAGTTATAATTTGAATTTCATATTGCTTAAAATACTAGTGCGTAAATTGACGATAGAAATAGAAAGAAAAGGGACAATATATATCAGGAAGGATTACTGCAATAGGTGACAAAAATTAAAGAATGCAGCCAAAAGAAACAAAAGTAAAGACAACGTTCATAAAACGTTGCGAAAAAGAAACAACAAGGTTCAAAGAAGGTTTGGAAAAATATAAAGACAACGTTCGCTGACCGTTGCCAAAAACTTAAAGACAACATTCTTTGACCGTTGCAAAAAGAAACAACAATATTCTTTGACCATTGCCAAAAACATAAAGACAACATTCAAAAGAAACGACAATGTTTGATGAACGTTGTGAAAAACATAACAACAACGTTCGTTGATTGTTGCGAAAAATATAAAGACAACTTTCAACGAACGTTGCAAAAAAGTTAAGACAACACTCTCTGAATGTTGAAAAAAGTGTAAAGACAACATTTGCGCACGTTGCAAAAAAGGTAACGACAACGTTCATTGAACGTTACGAAAAACTAAAGGCAACAGACAATGAATGTTGCAAAAACCTTTAGCACTACGGCAACATCAAAGCCCGCAATGCACGCTTAAATGCTACAAAAGGCCTACAGCAACGTTTTTTGACCGTTGCAAAAGGCAGTTTTTGGTGTAGTGAAAGGATCTCGCACAATTCTTAGGGCTCTCAAAGATTTTGAAGATTTGATGTTTGGATGATCGGTGAATTTGCATGTTAAATCTAAAATAGATCTAACACTTCTATGGGGATCCTACTCTAGTTTCACACAATTTGTAATATTCCAAAATTATCCCAGGTATTTCTTTATGGTATTTGACGGGTAATTCGAATTATTTTAAGGTTTTATATGCATGATTAACATATTTAGGATTTTTTTCTTTGTTTTGGAAAATAGTGCTGTTTTAGCATTATTTTGAGTGGGCTTGGTTCTTTGTTTTGAAAGATCAAAATAGATCGATGTTCTCCTTCATGAGAATATCGGAATCATATATTTACTCGTTAAAATGATGCATGGATATTCAAGAAATTGAAGTTAAAGTATAGCGGTTTATGTAATAGAGGAAAAATAATGCAACTCGTTCCACATAGGATAAGGCAATTACTAATTTATATATGACGAGTCATTAACACTTTTTGTTCTTTTCTGCAGTGGTTAGTTTCTTATTTGTTCTTTGTGTAATTACTAAAATTATATTATCATATTCTGCGTTTTGTGCAATAATTAAATGATCAATAAAGAATTTGAAGCAATTTCTTGGTTTTGAAAATGCTCTTGGTAATGTATTCGAAACAAATATGGGTGCTATGGACCCTTGATATTAATTGTAAAATTGCTGATGACAAGAGACAAAGACTTCTTTTAAGCCTTTTTATTTTAAAAATTCATTGTTCTTCAAACTCATTTTTCAATTTCTGTACTCTTTCAATAAAATAATTTGGCGAGTAATTAAAATTTTTTTATTACTTTTTAATCATACATTTTTCAGAGAAATCACCGTGATAAAATCTATCCTCGAAAAATGGGGTTCAAATAAGATTTAGCCCTTGTTTGGTAGGGATTAAAATCAAATTTTGAGTAGATTTTAATAAAAATTGATTAAGTGTGTGGTTGAAAAGTTGTGGACCCTATGAAATATGTGTTTGAAATTAATTGTTGACATTGACTTAAATTAAAATTTGAATTTTAATCCAAATCAAATAGGGGCTTAGTTACCTCGTGCTTGAGGTACAAACTCCATTAGTCCTGACTCTTTCCACTTTAGTATATGCAAAAGAACCATGCATGAAAGGGTGGAACTTTGGCTTGTCTAAAAGTTCTTTCAAGCAATATGATCTGCTTTGTCGGGGTGATTTTAAGGCCTATCTGTTGTCCTAGTGTTTAAGGGGAAACCTGGTTTCTCTACTTTTGTAAGTTAAAGAACTTCATATGCTAAAGGTATGGGTCATTAGGTTGATTGTGTGAGACACGGGTACAAAATCTGAGCCCTAAAATTGTGTACATATTGGTACTGATTACTACTTTTAAGAGATATAATTACATGTAGAATTGTTATGTACTTTATTCATTCAATTTTTGAATGTATTTGCAGTACTGAGTAACAAAGAAGAAGATTGGCCGGGGTAGTGCTTGAAATTGTATTTTTTTATTTTTTATTTTTACCTAGAAACAAATTTTGATTTTAATTCTTCTTTTTCTTTCAAGCATTGTAAAAAATTTGACCTAGGACATTTCGTCTTGGTTATCCTTCTATGTATCATTCTAAATTCATTGATAAAAATTCTACAATTATAGTTGCAAATAAAAATTTTATTTGTGATGTATGTCCACGCACTAAACAATTGCATCTTTCTTTCTCAGAAGTACATATTATTTTTTTCGTTGCTTTGAATTAATTCGTGTCGACATTTGGGGTTCTTTCTTTATACCCTCTAAAAATGGATCATATTTCTTTGTTTCTTTTTAACTGTTGCTGATGATTATTCAAAGTGTACTCGGATTTATTTAATGAAACATAAATCTAAAACTTTCAACATGTAATTCATTTTTTTTTAAAATTTAATCACTTGTCAATTCAGGAAAAAATCACTCAATTAGCTCTGTTAATGAGACATATACCTTCCTCAAATCCAAACCATTCATTTAGATAATTTTCTAAAATTCTTTCTAAACAAATTCAATCATGGTTTCACGAAACTGGAATTATTCACAAACGTAGTTGCGTTGCAACCACCCATCAAAATGGCATTGTAGAGCTTAAGCATCGACATCTACTTGATGTTGCTAGAGCTCTAGGATTTCAAGAAAACTTGCCTCTTTCTTTTTGGGGTGAATGTATTCTCATCTCTGCTCATCCTATTGGCAAACTTCCAATTCCAATTCCAATCCTTAAATATAAATAACCTCATCAGATTTTGCTTGGAATTAGGGGTGGATATAATTCCATATTGTTCTGGTTCCAAAAGAACCGAACCAAACCATGAACTAATGATTTTTGATAATGAAATCAAATGGTTTTTTTAAAGATATGAAACCAAACTGAATTGAACCGTTCGGTTCTGGTTTGGTTTGGTTCTAATTTCATTTCTTAAATTTTTAGATTTTCATCATATAAATTAGTAATGTATACCTAAATAAGAAAATAAACATTAAACATTTAGGAAGTTCAAATTTCAATTATCGAGATCAAAAAAGTTATGACTAACAAACAAAATATATTAATAATTTGAATGCACAAATTAGTTTTCGTTTTTATACAAAAAAATGTTTAATAAGTAATAGCCATGATTCACTAAATTAATTATAGTAGTTTTGAAGGCACACCCCTACAATAAAGAATGAATTATCAAAATTTTTACTGTCTACTTCTACAGGCAATATTAACCGTTTAATACTTCATGAATGTTTATTGGGTTTTCCTCTATTTGTGAAGAACACAAATAACTCATCAAACAATCAAGGTAAAAAAAGAGTTTAGAGACTTTTTAAGTAACTGACCAATTTCATTTTCCGATCTTAAATGACATTCCACTGACTTGATGAAATGCAGTATCAATGTGCTGCGACGTTGTGTAAATTGAAAAGGAGTGAAGGAGAAATAATTCAACCGAATACAAAATGGGCTATCTCGAATGAATATAAAATTAGGGTCTCTACTAATTATTATATATAAAATTAAATATTAAGTTTGGTTCTAATTTTGGTTCTGATTTTTGAACTATAACTGAACCAAAACCAAAACCAAAACCAAATGGTTCTCAGTTCAAAGAACCAAAACCATTAATTTTTTTTATAGAACCGATCCGAACCACTTGATCTGGTTTGGTCTAGTCTAGACATTTTGTCCACCCCTACTTGGAATTGTTCCATCATATTCATTTCTTTGCATTTTTGAATGTTTTGTTTTGCTAAATATAAAAATAATCAACTTAAATTTGATAAGTAAGCCAAGCCGGGTATTTTTGTTGGTTATTCATATGGTCAAAAGGGATGACGCATGTATGATTTCAAACTTAACAAATTTATGTTTCTCGTGATGTCATATTAATTTTATGAGTCTTTGATAAAAGAGAGAAGGTTGGGTTAGAAACATCAATGGCTTCTTCGTCAATCATTAGCGATCAAACTATTCATAATTGTCCATAATATAATTGATGATATTGTCGTCGTAGAGTTGATTTACATATATATAATTTATACTATTTAATAGAAAATAAAACTAACTTATACATCAATAATATTATAAATAAAAGAAATAAAATGTAGTGAAAATTCTTTATTTAATTTAATTTTTTCAATAAAATACAAAGATTAACTTGTACATTCATTTAATTTTCTTAGTTATTTACTTGGAACTCGTTTACATATAAAAAAAATAAAAATAAAAATTGGGACTACAGTTTCAATTAATTCTTTGTTTTTTCTTATTTTCTTTTTGTTTTATTTAAAGAGTAGGGGCATGTTTGTTTTTTCACAAGGTTTTATAAAGAAAATAGAAGAAAATATTGTATTCCACAAAGAAAATGTCATCTAGAGGGTTTTGTGCCAAAATGAAAGGATAGAAAGGTACTTCTCAATGGAGGTAAAGGTCATGGGTGTTTTGTGCCATTTACTCCAAATTTTAAGCTAATTTAATTCTGGTCTAACATTACAATATATTAGTTTAAAAATTTATTGTTTTAATGTTGTAAGCTTATGTACGAATTAAACTTATCTGAGAAAATATAACACAAAATAAATGAATAGTGGGCGACCTTTTAATTGTAAAGAGACACAATATGCCATTTTCAACAAGAATTCGACAAAGCATACTAATGGATAAAGGAATGGATTGCATTTCGTTTATCTTTGTGCCTGATTATTGACACAACAAGATAGTTTCTGATTATAGATAGGCAGATACGTCAAAAATTGAGAACGCTAATTATTTTGAGGTGCGCAACAAGTCACTCAATATATAAAATAAAATAGTGCGTGGCCATGACACTTCTTTCACCTTGCCGACTAATAAGAACTTGACAAAAGCATATGGCAAGAGATTTAACAATACCAACAAATTCGAAAAACAAAACGCTAACCCGAAAGAGCAAGACAGGTGTAAAAAGAACCAGTCCAATCACACAAAATGTAAATTCCAAACGATTTTAGAAGAGAATTTTTTGGAAGGGTGGGGTGGGGGTGGGGGCAGGGTGGATTATGGGTGATTTAAATGTGCTCCTTATGATATCATCAAAAGAAAAACTGAAAACTCCTACAAGAGAATGTAATGGTCCACGAACAGAGTCAACTAAACCAGGCGACATAACAAGACATCCTATACCAATTGCAAGACTCCCCAACAAGAGTTATATTCATAGGTTAATTCTACACATTATACTCAAACAAGAAATGACCTTAACAGCAAAGACTTGGACTTTTATCAAGGGTACAGATAATAATATTCACATCAAGCACTGGCTCTCTTGTTACTGCATGAAGGACACTTGTATTACTTAATATGCTTGGCTCTAGCTCGTGTAATCTTCACGCACTTGTCATGCAACCACTTTTAGCATACATCACAACAGATCCTGGCAAAATAAATCAAAAGAACTCATAAGAAACCAATTTGAAGATCTTCAAATAACTGTGTGCTAGAGAAATTACCTATGGACTTCATGATTATCAAGTAATTTGATTAAGTTCAAGAGAATTTGATCAACTTCTCCATAATATTCAGACTATGGTAGCCATCACATTTGCAATTCACAAACAAAATGTAAAATTAGCTCTTAATGTGACTACAATGTTTCCTTGCTGTCTACTAGACATCTTATTGCATCTGAGTTTGTTGCCAAAGTGTGCACTTGCGTCGTTCAAATAAAGAAAAGACTAACTTGTAGCCTAATTGGAAATTGTCCCTCCATTAAAAAAAGTTGTGCTCAGTAAAGGCGATCAAATTGGAATCACTTCGGCCCATTCACAGGACTAGATGGATCATCCAGTGATTGCCTCAGTTATATCTTTTGATGACCTTAAACATGCTGTGACAACCTCAACGATGATGACCAGAGGCTCTAGTAGCCAACAGTTGTGGAAACAGCAGCTAATGGAGGCTTTAGCGTATGAAGGACGCACGGTTGTGAAAGTAAGCTGTAGCAAATGTTAGCTGCCTCAATGTTTGCTAATGGAGGTTGTTAAATACTGTTAATCAAGCCTTTGAACGATAGAATTGTCACGAGCTGAACTACAACTCGCAAACAAAGCTTCGCACAAACCGACACTGGAATTTACTCCAGCTGAAATAAGGAATTTATGATACTAAATTCTAAGTAAAAAATGATAGGGGACGGATTAAATGATGTAAAATAGGAATGAGAAGGAGAGGACTGAATTGAATTACTAAAATTAACGACCAATTTGGCAGAAAAATCAGTTTGTCTCGCCTCTTCACATATGGCTATATATATATGAAGTCATGCTTTCCAAGCCCAAAAGTAAAAGATGATTTCTGACAAATAACAACAATTAATGGAATAAAACAACACAGTTCCATTTAGTACCAAACGACACCGTTTCCACTTAAAAGTCCGTTAAGTCTGATGGTTCCTTTTTTTTTTTTTTTTTTATCGGTAAATGTAAATATCATTGATAAAAAATGTTCCATATACAAGTACACCGGGCATACCCGGGCAAATCAAAAGTCAATAACACATGCAATTACTCCGGGCATACCCGGGAGCTAGCAAATGAAAAGAGATGTGCCAACAAAGGTTTAAAGCCCTGCAAGTAAAGATTCGAAGTGAATCAAAACATACGGATACAAAGTAAACATCGCTTTGTATATGTATGTTTTAATTCGTCTAACAATGGATTCAACTTGCGGCTTGATACCTTCAAAAATACATTTATTCCTTTCCATCCAAATGTAGTACACGGTTGTTGCAAGTGCAATACGTTTTGCTCTACTAGGCCAACTCTTACCTCGAGCTTCCTTTTTCATCCATTTTAATGAGCTCAACAAGGTGGACATGCTACGCCGAATAGCCAACCAATCCCGGATATGATCCCAAACTTCTCTACAAAATCGGCATGAAAAGAATAGGTGCTGGGTAGATTCATCCGTGAGTGCACAGAATGGGCACTTTCGGTCGATCTGGAGATACCATAATCTGTCCTTTGTCTGTAGTTTACCCCGAACAGCTAACCATAGGATGAAGGCATGTTTAGGTATGATGGAACTGTCCCAAACAGAGGTAGCCCATGCAGTTTTAACTCCCTTCGGTCTGAAGAACTCATAGGCAGTTTTTGTGCTAAAAATCCCAGATTCTGTCCAGCTGAATAATCTGTCCATTCCAGTTTGAAGTTCATTTTGGGGTTCAACAATACTGTCTCTTATTTCCAGAAGCCTTTTAAGTAGTGGAGAATCACCTTTTCTCACTTTATACTTCCAAATGTCCGAGCCTCGAAGATGTACTTCATTTATCCATTTAATCCATAAAGAATCCTTTTTGCTATGAATGTTCCAAAGAGTTTTAGAAAGGAGTGCGGCATTCCAACTTTTGATATCTCTAAAACCAAGCCCACCCTCATGCTTAGGTAGGCAAATTTGATTCCAAGCAACCAACGGCTTTTTGGATCCCCATAGGAACCTTCGGCAAAGACTAATAATCTTTGAAGTAACCGTAGCCGGGATGGGGAAAATGGATAACCACAAACATTCCACTCCTTGTAGAACGGCTCTTACAAATTCTGCTCTACCTGCATATGACAAAGAAGAAGTCGACCATGCACCAATATAAGTAGAAATTTTATTGGTGAAAGAATCATAAGAACTCACTTTCTGTTTTTCAGCCGCAAGTGGGATGCCCAAATACCGAAATGGCATGGTACCAACTGGAAGATTAGTAAGTGCAAAGATATCCTCCAATTCTTGACCATGAATACCCGCTGTGTAGAGACAAGATTTCCCAACATTTATATTGAGACCCGACATGGCACCAAAAGTTGAAAGACACTTTATTAAGATATCCACCGACATCACATCCCCTCTTGCAAAAAGCATCAAATCATCTGCAAAAGCCAAGTGTGAAATCTTTCGGGGTGCACATTTAGGATGAAAATTGAAATCACTATCGCTTGTAGCCACATTAACCATTCTAGAGAAGTATTCAAGGCATAGAATAAACAAGTAAGGAGATAACGGGTCACCTTGGCGTAGACCTTTCTTTCCTTTGAAAAACCCATGAAGGTTACCATTAAGAGCAATGGAATAAGATGGAGTTGTCACACACTCCATAATCCAACCAACAAAAGTAGCGGGGAACCCCAATCCTTCAATGACTTTTTCAAGGAAATTCCAATTTATGGAATCATAGGCCTTTCTAAGGTCAATTTTGAAAAGGCATCTAGGAGCAATTCTCTCGCGATTGTATTTTCTCAAAAGCTCTTGTGCCAAGTGAATATTCTCAATCATACTCCATCCTGCTCTTGTGCCAAGTGAATATTCTCAATCATACTCCGTCCCTCCACAAAAGCAGTTTGTGCTTTGTCAACAATGACATCAAGCATAGGCTTCAACCGAGAGGCAAGGATCTTTGTAATGACTTTATAAAAAACATTGCAACAAGCAATTGGCCTATAATCCTCAACAGAAGTAGATTGATTACCCTTTGGTACCAAAGCAATGATAGTGTGATTGGTTTGCTTGAGTAGAGACCCCGTTGCAAAGAATTCTTCAATTGCCTCCAAGAAATCATTTCCAACAATATCCCATGATTTTTAAAAAAAACAAGATGTGTAATCATCCGGACCGGGTGATTTGTCATCCCCAATACTAAAGAGGGCATCTTTAATCTCTTGTCTCGTGAAATCCCGGACAAGCAACATGGCATTTTCCCCCGACAATTTAGGACCGTTACTTAGAATTTCATCATTAAAATGCTGTCCACACCCGCTTTGTCCCAATAATTCACTATAAAAGTGAGTGAATTCCGTCGCCGCCTCTTCTTGGGAAGTAGAGTAATTACCATCCCTCTTGATAACTGCCGGAATTTCATTCCTCTTGGCATTTCTCTTGACCAAAGAGTGGAAATACTTGGTGCATTTATCACTATTCTTCAAATGAACACACTTTGATTGTTGGTAATAAAAATTCCTTTCCGCTTCACATAGCATAGTAGCCTCCTTCCTCAATCTAGCAACCTCAGACTTTAGTTGAAGATTTATCTGATCATTATGTAATTCAACTTGTGCCAGTTCCAACTTTTTAGTAGCATAATCAGCCCTAGAGGAAATGTGAGCAAAGTACTTGTCGTTGAGTTTTTTTTAGCACCCCTTTAAGACTCTGTAATTTCTTACAAAGTGAGAATTGTTTAGAACAAAAAAAAACTTGATTCCAACCATTTGATACACATCATGAAAGTCCTCATGGCATGTCCACATGTTAAAAAATTTAAATGGCCTTTTCTTCCTTCCAACTTCCCCAAAAATTGACACAATGCAAGGTGAGTGGTCGGAGAGGCAACCCGATGGAAGGAAGTTTGCAAAACTGTCATAACTCTCAAGCATCCAATTTCCATTTACCATGGCTCTATCAATTTTGCTCCAAACAGAATTATTGTTCCAAGTGTAGAAACAACCAATTGACCGCATATCCGTAAGTCCAACATTTTGGCAACACATTTCAAAATCTTTAATCTCATACGGAGTGACATCCGCCCCATTACTTTTCTCATCAAAATTGAGCACATTGTTAAAATCCCCTAAAGCCAACCATGGCAAGGTGCAATTGAGACCAAATTCCTCAATATTATCCCAAAGAGGCCTGCAGTTCACAATAGTATGGAATGCATAAACAAAATTAACAAGGAAGGTGCGTGAAGTTACCTTGCAAGTAATTGAGCAATGGATAACTTGTGCCGTAGTGTCCAAGACTTCCAATTCAGCCTTCAAGGAATTCGACAAAACCAAAATACAACCCGCTTTATGATGGCGAAAGTTGTTAGCAGAGGATAGACCACCAAATTTATTCCTTATAATACGGGATAACTTAAAATCATTCAATTTTGTTTCCAAGATGCCCATAACATCAATCTCATGTCGTCGCATGAATTCTTTAACCCCATTTTGTTTGAGGGGCGGGTTAAAGCCCCTAATATTCCACGAGCCAATCTTCATGATGATGAAGCAAGGGAAATACCCTTCTTCTTTTCAGATAATTTCCTCGCTCTCCTGACCTCGTCGGCTATATCTTTTAATTTTTCATTGGTTACATTTTTGGAGAAAAACCCTGTCATGGTAGATGAAGAATCTGCCTTCAAATTTCTCATATGACAGCCTTGAATTGTAGATAATCTGGTGAGGACCAACACACCTTGTGCCCAGCTTGTAGTTCAGCCTGTGCTCTACTGACTGGTGCCTGTATGAATGGAGTTAAGGAATACCCAATCACCTTCAACAAATGACCTTTCTGGTCTCTTTTTATCAGCATAAAGCTTTATTCTTGCACTTGCCTGTGAAAGGTTCTCTTTTAACTGTTGATTTAATTTGTATTTTCAATCTTTACCACTAGCCTCCCTATTTCTATTTTCTGAATAGAAAGGCATTTAAAAGTCCTAATTTTGAATTGTTATGCTATCTCTTTTAACAGAATACGATGGTCATGAGATCTAGGAGATGGTGACCCTGTTGGTTCTTCAAATACCTCTGTCTATTGGCTAATAACTTCAGTGATTTGGCATGGAATTTCTTCTTTCCCTTTCTCCCCAATATTGTACAAATGTTCAGCCACTTCATAATGATACCTTCTAAACAAATTCTCCATTTGCTCAACTTTCATATTTTAACCTGTGGTTCTGAGCCTTCGCTCCTCAAGATGACCTCTTTCTGCTGGTGTTTGAACTTCACATATCCTAGGATAAAGTCAAATTTTAGGAGGCTGAGTCATCCAGTTCACCCCCAATCCCATAGCACTATCTCTTATTTCAAAGTTCTCAAGTTATACTGGAACTCCTAGTTATGCACCTTCCAAACCAGTGGTTGATTCAAAGCTTTACTCTCCAGCTTTTCACCATTAGCCACTCTCATTGTCATGGTTTTGGTTTTCCTCAGTGGTGTAGTTCAGCTCCTTAGCCGTCTCTCATCTATGAAGCTATGTGTGCTTAGGGGAAGAGCCAGGGGTTTTATCCGGTGCGGGCACAATTTTAGATATCGGCTACAGTGATTTTTTTAGTCCGATTTTAGTCCCTGCTGCTGTGGTTGTTGATGCTTCTTCTCACTATGGTTCCCACTTCCACTGGTAGCAGTGCCATTCAAAGCAGCCAGAGTCATCAATTATGAGAAATTCATGATACAGAAACACAATTTCAGCAAGAATCATCCACAAGTTATAAAATATTTAGCCTCCAAAAGTTTACAATAGGCAATATTAGGGTATAATGTTAAACATTTAAAATTTTAAAATTATAAACAGGTTAACATTGAAAGTAAAATAACTCTAAACTTTTAAATTGAGCAAATATTGAGAAACAATATTAAAATATAATGGTAAACATTTTCACAACGTCTAGTGATTGTTCCGTGGCTACCCTAATGCTAAGATTCAAAGTTTACCTTCGATTTATAAGGCCTGACATTAATGTGACGATTGTTCCATGCCCAATGTTTCACCTCGTACAATTTTTGAATTTCGAACAGTAGATTCAACTCCTTTCACCATAAATCTGACTATATTAGAGTAAAAAAAAAAAAAAAAAGATAGAACATAAATTCGTCCAAAATCATAGAGTTACAAGGTAGAGTAGCATCAGCAAAGTCATAAGCTTTCATATTCATTATGTGATGCTAGGTAGGATAGTGATTATCCTATTGGCTTATTGTAGCAGATGATTCGCAAGAAAGAAACGACAGAAAAACTCTCAAAAACCAGAGAAAATACTCTGAAATCAACTCAATATTATTAATAATGCAGAATGACTCAAATTAACCCACAAGCCGAGTTAAATAGCTGCAAAATACGAAATTATAGGAAAATTAGAAAAAAATGGCAAAATCCCGAAATTACACTAGAATAAAATATTAAGTAAAAGGAGTAAGTTGCCAAAAATTTGGCTCAATTCGAGTTTTCTAACATATGGAAAAGGGAAATGAAATATTACCATAAATAGAAAAAAAACTAAAAATTGAATTTCGAAAAGGAAAATAGTGGATTTTGGGCTCGAAATTGACGTCCACCGAGCATAGCTTGTGGCCACGACGTGCGCACCGAATATAGCTTTCTGGATTGGGGTCACAATAGCGATTCTGATAATCGTAGCCAAAGTTATGGCCAAATTACCAAAAACGTGTCAAATTCCCCTAATCAAGGAAATAATTGCGATTCACTTTCCATCTTTGCATTGATCCACCATCTCATGGTATCTTAGCGCCATCATCGTGCTATCTGACAAATCAGCATCACTCGACTCGGATCCTCCTGCATCAATCACCCCTGGTTGGAAAGAACTTGTCCTCGAGTTCACAGTAGCTTCATCGGACTCCACAAAACAAGGGCTTAGGTGTTTCACATTGAAGACGTCAGAGGTCTTCAAATGGCTAGGGAGGCGCAACCTGTAAGCATTATCATTGATCTTCTGCAGCACTTCACAAGGTCCAATGTTCCACTCCTTTAGCTTATTGTACTCCCTAGCTGGAAAACGATCACTAGTTAATACTGCCCAAACAAAATCACCAACATCAAACAATACCTGGCGCCGATGACTATCTGCCTGAGCCTTGTACTTAGTGTTACTATCCTATATGGACAACTTCACCTACTCATGGATACCCCGAAGATGTTCAGCCATCTCATCAGCTTTGTTATTAAAGTGACCCACACGTGGAATTGGAGCCAAATCAAGTACCCCGATGGGTTCCGACCATAGACGATTTCAAAGGGACTCAATCTAGTGGTTCTATTCTTTGACCGGTTATAAGCAAACTCTGCTTGAGGTAATGCCAAATCCCACTGCTTCGGTTTGGTCCCTGTCAAGCTTCTCAAAAGATTTCCCAAACTCCTATTCACCACCTCGGTCTAACCATCTGTTTGGGGATGGTATGCGCTGCTAAAATTCAACTTCGTTCCAAGTTTCTCCCATAAACTCCTCCTGAAATGACTCATAAACTTAGTGTCACAGTTAGAAGTAATTGACTATAGAACACCATGTAAACGCACAATCTCTCTGAAACAAAGATGTGCAATCCGAGTAGCATCCATTATTTTTCGGCAAGCCAAAAAATGAGCCACCTTTGAAAATCTGTCAACCACAACAAGAATGGAATCCATCGCCCGCTCTGTACGAGGTAAGCCCAAGATAAGATCCATGCTGACATCAACCCAAGGAGCTTCAGGTACGGGTAATGGTGTGTACAATCCAGCATTAGTAAGAGCTCCTTTAGACCGCTGACATACATAACACCACTCTACATAATGCGCCACATCACTGCTCAACTTGGGCCAGTAATAATCAAAAGAGACCAATGCCAATCTCTTGTCTTGCCCAAAATGTCCTTCGTTATGAAGTTCACTAATAATCTGTTGCCTTAGTGAACAATCCGGAATGCATAACTACAATCCACGAAATAGGTAACCATTATGTAAAACAAAATCATGTCGGTGATTATCGGTTACCTCCCGAATTATCTTTCCAAATGAAGGATCTGCAGCATACATATCGGGAAATGCCTCAAATCCAACAGTCTTGGTGCTCATGGTGGTAAGGAGTAATGTGCGGCTGCTCAATGCATATGCTACTCGATTCAAACTCCCTGCTTGATGCCTTAGTGTGAAAGTAAACTCCTGCAAGTACGCCACCCACTTTGCATGTCGCCTACTCAGCTTGTGCTGACCATTGATGTACTTCAAGGCCTCATGATCAGTAACAAGGATGAACTCCCTCTGTACCAGGTAATCATGCTAATGCTTCAGAGTCTGAACTATGGCATAGAACTAGCTTTTCACTTAAAAAGGCTATTGGACACCCTTCTTGATTCAGAACACCACCAATACCAACTCCAGACGCATCACAGTTTACCTCGAACACCTTCTCAAAGTTCGAAAGTGCCAAGACTGGGGCCTCCGTCATCTTCTGCTTAACCAACTGAAAGCTAGTCTCTTCCTCCTCAATCCACTAAAAATCATGCCCTTTAAGGCACTCTGTGATAGGAGAATCAAGGTACTAAAGTTTCTGATGAACCGACGATAGAAGAATGCCAATCCATGGAAACTCCTGACATCGTACAAAGTTTTTGGCTTGGGCCAATACAAGACTGCCTCAATTTTAGATTGATCTACATGAACACCATCAGTAGACACAACAAAACCCAAAAAAGTTATCAAAGTTGTGAAGAAAGAACACTTATTCTGATTGATGAATAAGCGCTCGGTCTTTATTACATCAAAGACAGCACGAAGATGATTAAAATGTGACTCCCATGTCGGACTATAAATAAGTATGTCGTCAAAATAGACTACCACAATCTTCCCCATGTATAAACCTCATAAAAGTGCTGGGTGCGTTGGATAGTCCAAAGTGTATGACCATCCACTCGTACAATCCATGTTGTGTCTTGAATGCGGTCTTCCACTCATCTCCAGGCCTGATTCTGATCTGGTGGTGTTCGCTTTTAAGGTCAATTTTTTAGAAGACCTTAGAACTGGACAATTGATCTAACATGTTGTCCAGGCGGGGAATTGGAAACCTGTACTTCACTATAATTCTGTTAATTGCCCTGCTGTCAACACACATATGCCATAACCCATCTTTCTTCGGCACTAGTATAGCAGGAACTGCACAAGGACTTATACTCTCACGAATGTAGCCCCTTTCCAATAATTCTACCACTTGTCACTGCAACTTTTCAGCTTCCTTGGGACTGAAGCGATATGCCGATCGGTTTGGTAAACTCGACCCCAAAATAAGGTCGATCTGATATTGAATGTCCCTCATAGGCAGTAATCTTGGAGGAAGATCCTCCGGCATCAAGTAAGAAAACTCCATCAGTAGTTGCTATACTTCTACTGGTAATTCTGAATCCACATTCGCTGTACTATTTTCACGAGGCATTAAAGCATAAACTAATTTTTCACGCCCAACCTCAACCAAGAATTTGGACATAGAAAGTAGATTGGTGTTATTAACTACCAGGGATGCGAGGTGCCAAAACAATTTTCTTCCCTTTGATGCTAAGAGAATAAGTATTCTTCCGCCAATCATGGATAACGCTACGATCATACTGCCAAGGTCGTCCCAACAAAACATGACACGCATCCATTGATACCATATCACATCAGGCATTATCAAAATATTTTTTTCCAATCGAAAAAGACATTAAGCACTGTTTTTCTACCGTTACCTCAATGCCTTTATTCAGCCAAGATAATTTGTATGGTTTAGGATGACGATCCATCCTTAGTTGCAGTTTCTCGATAGCTTCCTCAGACACTACATTCTCACAACTACCACTATCAATTATCAGCTTGCAGACTCTATCAGCAATTGTGTAGGTTGTGTGGAAAAAGTTGGTCCTCAACCAATCGTCCCCTGAATCGCCCTTGGGAGTTTCGAACGACCAGGGTCTCCTGGCCATCTCCATATAGTATGTCCTCATCTTCATCATCATCCTCATCCACAGGCTCCCCAACTTCCTTGAACTCCTCTATCCTATCCTCCTCAATTAGAAGATTTTTATTCTTCTGACTAGCAAGCTTCCTGCAATCAGTCGCCCTATGCCCCTATTCACCACACCTAAAACATTTAATACTTGAGCTGGAATTGTCCCGCTGCGGATGATAAGCTGGACGAGATTCTTGAGGGCGAACTGGCTGACTACTTCACCTTTGACTACTGGCCTCCTACTCTACTGTTTCTCCTCTGCAAGTGCTCACTGATATGCCTCAGAAACCATCCACAATGAATGAAGGCTGAGGATATCTTGCAGGGGCTGCCTTAATCCTCCTAAATACCGTGCTGCCATCTGTTCCTCCGTCTCAGATAAATCATTTCGAGCCATCAACTGATAGAATTCCTCAGTATAATTATTAACTGATCTTGCACATTGCTTCAGTGAATGGAGCCTCTGAAATATGGTTTGAGTATAGCTGAAAGGGAGGAAGTGCCCTTTCATCTTCTTCTTTATCTTCTCCCAGTCAGTAATTTTGGATTATCCCTGTCGCTCCCATGAACGCTTCAACGGTTCCCACCATGCAGATGATCTACCTTTGAGTTTAATGGCGACCATTTTCACTTTGACACGATCTGGAACCTCCTTATATTCAAAAATCCGCTCCACTTCGTTCAGCCAATCAATAAATCCTTAAGCCTGCAATGTACTAAAAAACTTGGGCAGATCCACTCTAAAATCGAGATCCACATGATGATCCTCCCGTCCACGATGCTCCCAAACTCAAGCACAATGGTGATATGGGTTTTCGAAACTGGTATCATAATCGTGACCCTCCACATCATGATTACTGAACTCCTGCTCTGCCAAACGTTGGGTTAACTCCACAACTTGTCTCTGCAAATCTTCAATCATCACATCCTGAATAATACGATCACGATTTAGGACTTCCTCAATCGGAACCTGCCCTCGACGATCACGTCCACCAACCATTATAACTGATGGAATTTATCTCCCAAGAAGATACTGACGCTCTGATACCAACTAACGCCTGGTAGGATAGTGATTATCCTATTGGCTTCTTGTAGCAGATGATTCGCAAGAAAGAAATGATAGAAAAACACCCAAAAACCAAAGAAAATACTCTAAAATCAACTCAATATTATTAATAATGCAGAATGACTAAAATTAACCCACAAGTCGGTTTAAATAGTTGCAAAATACGAAATTATAGGAAAATTACCAAAAATGACAAAATCCCGAAATTATACCAGAATAAAATATTAAGTAAAAGGAGCAAGTTGCCAAAATTTTGGCTCAATTCGAGTTTTCTAACATATGGAAAAAGGGAAAAGAAATATTACCATAAATAGCAAAAAATAATTAAAAATTGAATTTCAAAAAGGAAAATAGTGGATTTTGGGCTCGAAATTGACATCCACCAAGTATATTTGGGTGACCAAGATGTGCGCGCTGAATAGAGCTTTTCAGATTGGGGTCATAATAGCGATTTTGATAACTGTAGCCAAAGTTATAGCTAAATTACCAAAAACGTGTCAAATTCCGCTAATCAAGGAAATAATTGCGATTCACTTTCCATCTTTGCATTGATCCGCCATTTCATGGTATCTCAGCACTATCATCATGCTATCTGACAAATTAGCATCACTCGACTTGGATTCTCCTGTATCATTATGTGATTAAATATTTTAATTAATTAATAGTATATTATTTAAATTTATTAATTTTGGGGGTAGTGAGGCCTAATTAGAGATGTTAATTTAGCTCATCGACTCGCGCTGTCCGTGATTTAGCCAAAAAAAAAGTCCAAGTCAGCCCTACTCGAGACTTGGGCTAAGCCCCATTTTAGGCTCTAGTGATAGTAAAAAGTGGAAATTACATAATAGCAGGAATTTAAAGATCACAATCCAAAAATCAGGGATCAAGTTTCATTATGCAAAAATCAGGTATTGATATAATAATTAACTCCCAAACCCTAATAATTTTTATCCATCTTCCTTCTCTCACTTCTCTCACCTCTATCTAACTTCATTGTATCCCAGCCAGTCACCACCACCCAACGGCGATGCCTCCTTCTCTCTTCGATGGCAACGCCTCCTTTTCTCTCCGGTGCGGTCACTATAGCAGCTAGTGTGGCAGCGTCGAGGTATGGTGGTGGTTTTAGTGGTTTGGGACTACCGTGGTTTTCAATAGTGGTATTGTCGGGGCATGGTAGTTTGGGACTGCTGTGAATTTCGGCGATGTTGGGGTGTGGTGGTGGTGGAGGCTACTTATCGAGAATGTAAGTATCGTGGTATCAAAAACTTGGTCACTGTTATCTTCAGTGCGATTTTCGACAGTGTCGACGTCGGGTGTGTTGGTGGTGGAGGTGGTTTGGGGCTATTTTGATTTTCAGTGATGGCGGCGTTGGGGTGTAGAGGTGGTGTTTATGCTGGTGGTGGTTTGGGGTGGTTTTGAGATCCTCCTGGCCCAACTCTAGACACTCTAAGATCCTTTTTCAAACCTGCTCTCATTTCGTGTCAAGAGCTAGATAAATAGACACATCCCATTGCATTGACCGAGGGCCTTCGTAGTGACATAGGGGGTCGAAGACCAAGAAGTGAGTTATTTATACCAAGCACTCTGATAGTTTTTGTTGGTTGTGCAGGTAGAGATGCTGGCAACGATGGTTGATTTGCCTGTGATATTTGTTGGAGGTACATGTGTAGGTGTTGATAGTGGTGGTGACCAATTATTGTTTTGTTGTTGATAATGTTGGTGGTAGTTGTTGCGGTGATGGTGATGGGTTGGGTGTCTGTGACCAACATTTAGGCTTCTGTGACCAACTGTTTAGGTCTTCGTGACCATTTGGCTGATTTTTGACCAACAAACTGTGACAATGCGACTCATAGAAAAAATGTGATATGTAATTTGAATGATCCGTGACCTCGAAATAATCTGTGACCAACAAAATTTTTGATTTGTGACTAACTAATTTGATGATATGTGACTAGTTAATGAATATGTAGCCTATA
The DNA here is from genome assembly GCF_002742605.1 of Olea europaea var. sylvestris. NCBI lineage: Eukaryota > Viridiplantae > Streptophyta > Magnoliopsida > Lamiales > Oleaceae > Olea > Olea europaea. The sequence continues at coordinate 30,080 of NW_019243818.1, read as the reverse complement.
ATTATGAATTTGTGACTATTAATCATATAACTGTAACTTCATTATATTTAGTTAATAAATATTTTTAATTAATTAACTAAAAAATCTTATTTTTGAATTTTATAAATTTAAACCTGATTTTTGAAGCCTTCATATGTAATACAGGATTTATGAGTTTTTCCCTAGCAAAGAAAACACGATCCATCTGCGCTCGACGGATCCCCGCCCCGAATGGGTTGGAGGGGTGAGGCAAGGCGGGGTGCTCCGTCGCGCCTTGCCCTGCCCCGTGAAGAAAAAAAACCCACTTTAAATTATGCAGATAAAATAATAAATGGTAAACTAAAAACTCTCTAGAGAATAAGCTTCTATATTTAAATTATGCATTCAACAACAACCAATAAAATTAACAAACAGTATCACATCTTATCATTTCAGAGCAAACCCAAAAAATAAAACGAAGACAATAATCTTGCCTCTTGTCATTCATTTGAACCAACTTATATTTAAAATCAAAAATAATTTTATTTCTAGATAATTCACTCGTTAAAAACCCATTTTGAATTTGTATTTTATTATCTAATAATAGCATAACTCGAAATTTTGAAAATGTATATTAAAAAAATAGAAATAAAAATAAACGGGGCAGCAAACGAGGTAAAATAGGCACGACGGGGCAGGATTTGGGTGAGGTGTGGTAGGGACACCCCGCCTCAAACCCGTATCATTGCCATCCCTATGTAGCTCGTCAGCTCGAGCTCGCGGGCCTTAGGAAAAAAAAAGTCGAGTCGGACGAAAGGCCTAAGCTAAAAGCTGGGGTGAAGCCTAGATTTTTTTATTAAGTAAAAGCTTGGCTAGGGCAAAAAAAAAAAAAAAAAAAAAAGCTCGCACTATTTTACTCCACTAAGCCCGAGCCTTGATTTTCTAATGGGAATTGGCTCGTTGACATCTCCAAGTCTAATTTTCTCTTATAATTATTATTTTTATTCTCCCTCTTAATTTCGTCTTCAAAAATAAAAGTGAGTCTTATGCTAGAGTAAAATCTTGGAACAAAATTACTACCATGAAACAAAACCAAATTAACAAGAAAAAAATGCATCTAATAAAGAGTAACACTTGGAAATATTATTTTAATTTGAAAATGTGTATAATAAAACAATGTTACTTATTTCGAGAATTCTTTTTTACTTTCGAAATAAGTAACATATGTTCAACATTGGTTAATAAAATTTATATATTTAGTTTTAAGTTATTTTCTTGAAATTTGCCAAACATGCGTTAATTAATATATAACTGACCATAAACAATTATCAATCAAAATAATTGAGTTCATATCAGATCCAATAACTAACATTGTTTCTCATATATATTTTATGTTATAGTTGGCTCAAACAATTGCAAAAGAAAAGGGAAAAAATTGCAAATGAAGGCATCTAAATTTTTTTTTTTTTTTTGGATCTTAAAGAACTCTATCATCAAAGTAAAGCCATATCAAGTACAATTACAGTATTAAAAAAAAGAAAAAAAAAAAGAAAAAAACCTCACACAAAGGTTTGAAATCATCATCCGTTGAAGAATCTTTCGCCATCTAAAAAATCTTGATTAAGAGTAGAGGTGCAACCTCTCCATTGATCGTGCAAACATTGTAGTAGAGGCAACATCTTACCATTTTTCTAAAAAACACTTAAAAAAAAAAAAAAAAAAAGATTCAGGCACGGATTTTTCATTCCTAATACCATAACATGTGTCGTTATTATTCTCTATCAGCAGAATATTAGCAACCACAAATTCGTTATTAATTTGAGGATCGTTGATAGTTACCAATGGATCGCTCCGCAGGTAAAGTGTAAATATTTTACCAATGAATTTTCCATTGGAAATGCGTGAACAATCTTAACCATAGACTACATCATATATGAACTATTCTTCACCCATAGACTACATCATATATGGAAATGTTGATGGTAAATGGTAAACATATTAAACAACAATATTAGGCACTTAATATTTGTTGGTGATGAGCTACTACTTTTACCAACGAAAATTTATTTTATAATTTTCGTAGTTAAAAGTATAATACTTTTACTAACGGATAATTCATTTTCACTTAATTTATTGGTAATTATTCTTAGGTGAAAAGCTGATTTTTAGTAGTGATATTTTGTTAGATGATGAAAAATGATGGATTAGTTTATTGTAAAAGAATTGGATTTCAAGAAGCTAGTTGATAGATACGAAGAGTGCAGTGATTATTTGATAAATTTTGTTACATGAACATTATATTCTTTTATTTGAAATTAAAGTTATTTATCCTGCATTCTGTCTCAATGAACTCTAGAAAGTGACTTACTATAAAATGTGTGTATAGATCACTTAGCCTCCCATTATTACAAATCAATCTCAGCCAAAATCATCCTGCATTTTGGAAATACTATTCAGTAGTCTGAATCCTACAAAAATCGTCAAAATCATAAATATCTTAGCCTCCCATTAAGTTAGTACAAATAAATCTCAGCGTAAAACAAAAAAAATAAAAAAATAAAATTGATAAGTGTTCCGAAACTACTTAAATAGGATGGATCATAAACAAGTAATATAATGATGAGTCGAGTATCGTCCAATGGAGATTGAATATTGATTCAACTTTAATTAAAACCAATTTAATCAAGTGCACAAATAAATTTTTGTTTTTGATTTGATTTTCCTAATTAACAGCAAAACTAAAATTATTTAACAAGTAGGAAAATCTTAAGTTTTCAAGATCAGGTTGCAAACCGACCCGATAAAGAGAGAGGGTCAAAGCTCAAAAGCTCGAATTAAGGCTACATCAGGTCAAATAAAAAGCAAAAAATAATTACTTAAATAAAATAATTTGATAAATGATTCAAATTTTAAAGTTGGGGAGAATTTGACGAATTCATGTAAAACATAAAAAATATAATACAATGCAATTTAGTCAAATAACTCGTACTTTCTTAAAATATTAATTAACGAAACATGCAATTATGATGAATGCATGAATTGAATTATCATACATGTAGACATCAAAACCTAAATTAAGTCATATTCACAATAAGTTTGAGATCAATTGTATGGATATTTTTTCCTCCATTTTTGAAAGTGCGTTATAGATGTAGTTATGATAAATGCATGAATTGTTAGTTAAAGGAGTGGTTTCCTTCATTAAACAATTTGCAATGGTTTGGGAATTTTTCAATAATGGAACATGAATTAATACTGGTTGTGATCTTCTCCTTTTACGTTGACTGAAATGTTATTTACTTTATTCAGTTTAGTGTTTTTTTCCCCCCTTTTTTACAAAAGAACAATTAAAAGAATTGACTTATTAGATAAAAGAGAGTCATTTTTAAAAGGAAAAAGAAAATAAATTTTGGATTTGTCTTTTGACTAATTGAAAAAGTTAGGAAATGGAGTAATGGGGATGGTGGGGGTGCTGCAGGTGAGAAAGTAAAGGTGGTGAGGTGAAGGTGAGACATTAATGGCCGACAGAATGTTCCAAGCATTTGACATTATGGAGAACAACGATCTGACAATAATACTCCTTTTACCACAATATCGGACTGTAGCTAGGTCCAGTGAGTGAATAAGTGTTCGCCCAAATGTTGGTGCATTATTTCTTTAAAAGTACATGCATAGCCCCTATTTGATAATTTTTTTTTTTTCAGATTGTAAGTTAAAATTGTATTTTAAAGTAATAAAAAATTTATTTCAACTCATATTCTTTTATTCACTTTTCAATTACATAATTTATGAAATTTACAGACTTATAATCTCCGAAAACTTTATCTATCAGGGGCTTAATTTCATTATAAAGTATTTCAAAATCCGTACTCTTCCCTTATTACAGTTTTTTCTTTGTGGTACCTTCGATTTCGAAATCAATTTTCATTTCATCGGAATCGAGCTTTTTTACCAGTGAGTGAAAAAAATTTCGCCCTAATTTTGGTGCATTATTTCTCTAAAAGTACATACATAGCCCATATTTGCTAAAGTTCTTTTAGATTGCAAGTTAAAATTGTATTTTAAAGTGATAAAAAATTTAATTAGACTCATATTATAGCAAGTAATAACTCACTGCCTTAATCGCATCAAATAACTCCATTATTTCACATTACAAGAATTACACACCACAATATCGGAGTGTAGCCAGGTCCAGCCACAATGTATACTATTTGCTATATCCTTTAATTAAGAATAATGCTATCTAACACCAATTGTATTACAATAAAAGTCTAGGTGACGTTATGTCATCTACTCAATGAAAGGCGACTCATTGAATTGTACCTCTCATTTAATGTCATATTAGTGCAACATAAATTGGAGTAACACCAGTAATGCATTACTTGTTCATTAATTGAATGATTCAAAATAAACCTTGAGATGACTCGTGGCAAGTTTTGATTATTGGATACCTCAACGCATTTAAAATACAAGCTGAAGTTGCACTGAAATAAAAAAGAAATTTCCACTTCTCAAGCATTCCCATCTTATGTCCAAAGTAATGCAGTCTTCAGAAGGGAGCTGGATAACGAAATTGAGGGCAAAATTAAAGCGGTCGCAATGCTGCTTCCTTGACAGTGCTAGCTATCGCAGTGAAGTGGTCAATGGACCTAACTACCCTGATGCCAGTTATGTTTGATAAAGCGGCTAAAAGTAGTAGCACTGCTTTCTTGTGTGCTTCAACCGCTCATTTCATGCCTTCTCTGGGATCCATGAGTGATAGAGATATATTTGTGAACTTGACGGCATTTGGTATCCTTATAGTGACACTTACAGTAAATGTTATCATCCAAATGTTCACAGGCGTGATTAAAGATGATTTCCAAGTGTTGGTTGTCCTTATGAATGCTTATACGTTCATTATATTGAGTTCTTGTGCTTTAACAGTGTCTACAAGTAAAAAGTATTTGGAACAAAAGTATAAAGAATTGCACACAAGAATTTCGACAGAGGAACTACAAGGAGACGAAGTAGTGGACTTCGACAAGTTAAAACTGCGGGTGGAGAGGTATCGAATGATTGCAGAAACTGAGAAACAAGTAACCCTCAGTTTGTGATGGCACGATCTCAGGATGTGTTTTGTTCATGATCTGCATCATTAGTTATATTTTTGATGGATCAGTATTATTAACAAACAATAAGCCAGAATTTGCTTCCGATTATAAATGGTCAGTATATCTTGTTTATTGGACTCAACATGTAGGAATGGCTCTTTGTGTTGTCATGTCCTTGGGAAGATTTTTAGTAGCCTTACTTCACACTGTACGGAACATTAGAAAATGTACCATCTCTAGCATTTCCTTAGAAATAAAGAATTATAGGATCAAAAGATTGGTAGAGTAGAAAAGGGGACTTCCATTATTACAAGTTCAAGGCCAGAAGCTTAGAAAAATTATTTATCACATCAGAAATCTACTTCAACATTTGTATAGCAAGTCAACTAGTGATTGTGATCATGAATAAATTGCTTGTGCCAGTCTCAATTTTTGGATCTCTCTGCTCAATGGTGTGTTCAATATACTGTCCCATACTATTTATAGTCTCATTGACCATCGTACTCTTTTTTTGTACCATGAGGATGAGAATCATTAGGTACTTGGTAATGTTGAAGAAATTTTTCTGAAGGGAATCGAAGGCCTCATTCAATCCCAATGAATAAGAACACATGCTTGGTTATGAGTAAGATCTTAAAATTTTTGTTTTACTTCTAGAAAGTGAGGCAATGCAAGATGGATACCTCATGTTCATTAAAACTTCTATTAATTCATCCATAATTTTTGGTGAAAAGCACCAGCCTAGATATCTAATGGAGCTTATGGAGAATTCCAGCAGCTCCGAGGGCGTATTAAAATTTGAAAGTTATCTTGTCTCTCCAATAATTTGCAAAGAACCTCTAAGTTGCTGGAGTCTTTCTGTGGCAACGCTAACAAGTATCATGATTTCTCTTCCCAATGTTCAAATTGAGAAGTGAATCAGTTTCTAAGAAGTGTCATTGAAGGTTTTAAGTATGTGTGCCTTGTAGAGAAAAGTCTGGATATTCATAAGAAATTATTGAGTAGCACGAGTGCTGCAGATTTTGCGTAGGTTGCAGTTGAATTGAGGCACAAGTGGTTAGACACGGACCTCCAAAAAATTGCCAAGGTATCGAAATCCTCCAAAGAAACTCTTTAGACTCTAGCAAATAAAAGTGAAGAAATTTTGAAGGATTTCACAAGTAAAATGAATGGAAATGCGATGGAGAGTACCAGTAACTTGCCCGAAAATGTCATAATTGCTAATTCCATGTACAAAATAAGCAACACTTTGCTGTTGGTCTATGAGGAAAGCTATCATTCAGCATCAGATACTCCATTGTTTGAGAAATTGTTGGTTATCATTGCAGATATAATTGCTGCATGCCTGACGAATTTACCTCATGTTATACTCAAGAAATGTAACAATGGCGCCATAGAAAAACGGGAGAAAGGTGAATGGCGTACTTTACTCAAAAACACTAACCATGGTATTTCGGCCCCAACTGATAGCAGTGAGAATATTATTACTGCGTCAAGTGGTGAGGTGCATTTGAATGTACAAGAACTCCGTGCAAGTGCTACAACAGGTGTGAATATACCTTTATTCCCTGGTTCCATTCAGATTTAGCCTCAAATTTATTATTATTATTATTATTATTATTATTAGTATTATTATTATTATTATTATTATTATTATTATTATTATTATTATTATTATTATTATTATTATTATTATTATTATTTATGTTCCAGTTACTATGACATCAGTTTTTATTAAGGCTTCTGTTGAATTTACATTTCACCAAGTAAAAATTAATAAACAATTTCTTTTGTATCTCATTATAAATAACCAAAAAATGCATGAAGACAATGTTTGTATTGCCTAATATATATTTTTTGGAAACTGATAAAGGCAATGCAAAGTCTCATGTGACCGTGGAAGTGGAAGAGTTGGGAGACTAAAAAGAGAACAACCAAGCATAAGACCCTCACATCTCCACTTTTTGGAAGTTATTGTTTGTAAACATCCTTTTTTTTTTGGCCATACAACAGTTGTGAATTGCCAGTCACTCGGTAACATTTGTGTTATCATGAAAACCTAGTGGCATAATATTAGACATTTATTATGCATATTGTGAAGATTAAAAGTGTCGTTATGTTGATATAATTTGTTGATGAATACAATAGAATATTCATCACTTATTGTTGGGTTGTGATGCCAAACAAGTCTTGGGGCAGCAATGATCCATTATTGATCTTCAAGCTTAGGTCTAAATTGGAGACAAACCAAGTGGTCCAACCTCACTAGATCAGTCCAAATTCGGACCCATTTAAAAGTTCTACTTTAAGACTAGGGATGGCAATTTCTCAAAATCGAAAACCGTGGTTAACCGAACCAAATGGGACGAAAAAAATCGAACCGATGGTGCAATGGGGCGGGTATGGTTTTGATTTTAATAAATCGGTTCGTGGCGGTGCGGGTATGGTATTTACACCGTCGAACCGAAATCGAACCGATTACCTGCTAAAAAAAAAGCAAAAAAAAAAAAAACACAATTAAATTGATTTGATTATTGGGATTTACACTACTTTTCTATCTAGCCTAAAACAAAATCCCTCCATTACATCTATCTGACTCAGCCGACCAACCCACTTACCATTAGCCCATAATAATAGCATTAGTATGACAGTATATAAATGCAAACTCTACTCTCCACAAACCATGAACTCACACACTGCTCATTTTATTATTAATTTTTTTCTATTGTATGTAGAAAATTAATGTTTAGCGAGAAGGAAGCTGATGAAGATGCACATTTTTTTAATATTAGTTAAGACCATTCTCAATAGGTATATCGTTGTATTCTCTACTTATATTTCTTATTTATTATATAGGAATCAACTTTGAGTCTGATCTATGCTAGTAAGACTTGTGGGGAAGAATAAATCAAGTAACTTCAATGCACAACAATTAAGAATGAAGGAAAAGTTTAGTAATATTATATTTATAATATTGTTTGTTAAATTTGTATTTTGCAATTGAAAATTGGGATAATATTTGCATTTTCATTTGGAATATTGTGTTTTTGTTTTCATTGACTTTTTTTATAAATTATTTTATATCAATTTGACGGATGAACCTATAAAAAATAATTTATTTTCATGGTTAATAACCGAACCGAACCAAGATATGAATCAAACCGATTTACGTGGTTATTGTACGGTTATGGTATGGTCAAAAAATTGGTGGTGCGATTATGGTTTTGGCCAACTAACCCATAACCGAACCGTTGCCAACCCTATTTAAGAGACGTTTTACTTGGATTGCCACCCAGTAGCAACTTCAGTGTATTTGGAGCAATCTAGATAATTATATTAGAAGCATGGTCAATGATTTTAAGGCCAATATATTGCCCTAGTGTTTGAGAGGAAACCGTGCTTCTTTGCTTTAGTAAGTTTCAAAACTTTATGTGCTAAAAATCTGGGTTTGGCATTAGGCTTGACTTTGTGAGACATGGTTCCAAAATTTGAGCCCTAAAATTGTGTTAATCTTGGTGCTGATTACTACTTTACGTGCATAATGATATGTAGAATTGTTGTGTATTTTACTCTTTACTTCACATTAGGGGCGGACCGACATTAGGCCGAGCGGGGTTGGCCGCCCCACTCAATTTTCAAAATTTCAATTTTTCTCAAAGTTTTTGGGTTACGGCCCTAAGGTTTTTTTGTTTCACCCCCACTAGACTTTCATTTTGGGTTTGGCCTTGCTTCACATGAGAGCTTTATATTAGTGTGTGAGAACTTCAGATAAAACACGTTGGGAAGATGAACAATCGGTTTAGGGTATTGAAAAGGATCTCGAGCACTTTGAACAATTTTGAAGATTTGGTGTTGGACCTGTGAAGTTTTTAGTGCTCTTTCGTCTGGATTTGACTATGGACGTTAAATCTAGTCTAGATCTAACACTTCTTTGGGGAACATACTCTAGCTTGACACAATTTGTAACATTGGAAAATTATCCAAGGTTTTTGTTTTTGTTTTTTTTTTTATGGTAGTTGATGTGTAATTTGAATTATTTTAAGGTTTTCTATGCATCTCAAATAGCTTTTTCTGCTCTTGTTTTAGCTGAAGCATCTAGATTAGTGTGATGGAACTCATAGTTAGGTGAGAGGATTTATTGATTGTATTTATGCTTGATCTTTGATTGTAATTGTTTCATTATAATAAAATCGTTTGATCCGATTTTTACCATCAACATAGGACTTGGTTCTTTGTTTCGGAAAATAGTGCCATTTTAGCATTATTTTGTGCAGGGCTTGGTTCTTTGTTTTGGAATGAAATCATATATTTACTCGTTAAAATGATGCCCGGGTAAATAGGAAATTTAAGTTCAAAGTATAATGATTTGCATGTTGACAGAAAAACAATATAACTTGTTCCCCATAGGATAAGGCAATGACTAGTTTATATATAACTAGTCATTAATACTTTTTGTTCTTTTACACAGTTGTTAATCTCCTATTTATTATTGTTTAATTACTAAATAAATTATTTGTCAAACAATTAAATGATCAACAAATAATTTGAAGCAATTTCTTGATTTTGAGCATGCTCTTTGTAATGTATTTGAAACAAATTTGGGTGCTATGGACCTTGATATTAATTGTAACATTGTTGATGACCCGAAACAATTAACCCCAGTTTGAGCTTCATTTTTCAAAATTCACTTTCTTTAAACTCATTTTTCAACACTCACATTCTCTTAATAAAATAATTTTGCAAGCAATAAAAAAATTTCTTACTTTTTAATCACACATTCTCCAAAAAAATAAAAATAAAAAAATCATTCTTTCAAAATCACATATTTTGGTTTTGTCTTTTGACTAATTGAAAAAGTTAGTAAATGGAGTGATGAGGATAGTGGGATCCCGTAGTAAATTCTTGGAATCCGGATACACGAAAATTTTGAATTGTTTTACATTAATGGAATATATTGAAAATGTGGTTGCTCATGTGTCTTCCGATTCTTTAATATTTTCGTGAATGTACTGCTATTTCAATGTTCAATACGACTTACCCTCTACCAGGGCACAATTTTCTTATTATCATATAGATGTCATAATTCATTTGTTAATCACAGGTCACAGAGTCATTTGCCCAGGTCACAGATTTGTTTGCACAGGTCACAAATTTATTTATCCGGGTCACAGGTCACTAATTTGTATGCACAAGTCACACGTTACTGATTTGTATGCTCTGGTCACACTTGCGTGCTCAAGGTACATATCATGGAATTATGTGAATTGGTCACAAGTTACAAAATTGCTGGCACAGAACATACACATTTGACATTTGTGTGCTCAGGTCATAGATCACAAAATTGTGCGAATTGGTCACAGGTTATAGAACTATTTGCACAGAACACGTCACATTTGTACGGTTAGGTCACAAACTTGTTTGCACATGTCACAGGTCAAAGGTTACAAATTGCATTTGCTTGCTCAAGTCACAGGTCAAGGATCACAAACTTGTGTGCACAAGTCACAAATCACGTGTGTGCTCAGGTCACAGGTCATGGGACACAGAATTATGTGCATAGGTCACAATTGCTTGATCAGTGCACCAATCACAAGTCACAGTTGCATGATCAGGTTACAAGCCACACATGCGTGCTTAGGTCACTGGTCATAGAACCAGAACTTATTGCCACCATTGTCTGCAAGTCACGCTCCGCATATAATATTATTAGTACATCAGAATGAGTACACAAACATGGTCATAAAGATAAATTTCAATCACAGATGCTTTCTGGTGTGCATTTCATGTCTTGGTGAGCGTAATTACCATAAATTTAATGTCACGAGCAGAAATTTGGTTCACATATCCACACATATTTTGTGCTATAGACATGAATTAACGTCACAAAAAAATATTCTGGTCACAAACTCACATTTCGTATGGAGAATTTCATGATTTATAGATATATAATACATAATTGTGACCAAAATCTAATAAATACGAACAAATAATGCAAATAATCGCTGTCTGCGATGCAATTTTAATAGACATACGACACTATGAACAACAATATTCGTCATCTCCAATGCAATTTTTTGTATACAGCCGACATAATGCAGATTATAGGACACGATTAATCACATACTGATTTGATTTTAGACAGCCAATAGAACACCTTCGTTGATCGGAATGATGGAAGAATGAATATCCTTGAATCCTCATAATTGTGACCACCTTGATTTACAATTTTCTCGAAAAAATAAATCTGTCGTCGGCTAGAGGAAAGTATTGTTCCGTTTCAATATTCATGACTTTCCACCTAGAAATGACGATTGCGAGATTGTAGGAACCATGACTTTCCAATTTTGTGGAGGTTTTGGTTTGACACAGTAACTAGTAACTGATTGCGAGATTGTTGGAACCGTGTGGAAGTTACCTTATTTATATGTGTTCCATACATAATATATACTATTTATTAAATACATATTATATATTATATATAACCTAATTTATGAAATTCATTGACTTGTTTCTTATTTTTGAAATGCTGCATAGTATACACCTGGATAGTGTATTGTTCCCATAAGATATTCCAATGTAGAGTTGGTTTGCTAAAACTTTAAAAGCCCAAGGTTTTGAGCCATTGAGATACCGGTCCAAATTATGATTTGGCCCGACTATTGACCCAACATTTGGAAAGCTCCAAAATTGTTAAAAGTATTATTTATTTATTTATTTATTTTAAGTAAAATACGCCTTTATTTATCAAAGGCCATCTTTGCTTTGATTTCTGACACCTGGTTAATGGAACGCCGTTGGATTAAGATCATGCATCTCTCTCTTATAAATTGAAGGATGTGTGACTTTAGGGTTCATATGGTTGTTTTAACCCCAGTTGCATCTCTCTCTCTCTTGTTCTCTTCATCTTCTGGATGAACTCTCTGTAATTCGTTTGTTGTGTGAGTGTGAAATTGTAAATCTCTTCGTGAGTTTGTACTGCAGTATTTGGAGAGTCCTTTGGTGTGCGAAAGACATTCTTTCTTCAATTTTTGGAAAATTCACATTTGGTCATTCGAATACACTTATATATAAATTTCATCCTTCAACTATTCTGATATAGAAATTTGGTCATCCAGCTAAGCTTTAACATCAATTTCAAATATTAGGAAATACAAATCTGGTCATCCAACTATCATTTTACTTCATTTTCATCATTTAACTATTTGGGTATTTGAATTTGATCATATAACTATAATTTTAAATCAATTTCATCCTTCAAATATTAGGAAATTCAAATTTCATTATGGAACTATCATTTATTACCAGTTTCATCCTTTAACTACTAGAAATTCTAATTTGATAATCCAACATTCGTTTAACATGAATTTCATTCTTCAACTATTAGGAAATTGGAATACAAATACTTTCGTTGATTTACATTCAAATAAGATCAAATTATATGATATAATTGAAATCAATAACTTAATTATTTTTTTTTTCCGTGAAGAGATTTTTCTGGGTGTAATTTTCTTGAGTTTTAATTTCATCAGCATTGCCTTCCGTCCAATTTTATTTATTTATTTTAAAGCAATTTTCAGAATTATTTATTAATATGATAATAATGATGATGTCGTTGCAACATATATTATATGCTGGATGACCCTTTAGTCAACTGAATGATTCAAAATAATCTTTGAGATGACTTGTGGGGTTTTATTATTGGATATATTTTTCCTTAATGGATGCATCAATGCGTTGAAATACAAGCTGAAGTTGTACTACTGAAATTACAAAGAAATTTCCACTACTCTCAGCATTCCCAATATCTTAAATTCAAAACTGTACATTCATCGGAAGAGAGCAGAATAATTGAACAAAATGATTGACTCTAAAGCCCCAATGCCATGGATAGGCTTATACGCTGCTGTAGCATCTCTAATATGGACTGTAGCACTTACGGCTGATACAGTGCACTCTATCCGCCATAGAAAATTATGGTTCCCTTGCAGATATTCTGCTCTCAATGCTGCTTCCTTGACTGTGTTAGCCATCGCAGTGAAGTTGTCAATGGACCTAACTACACCGATGCCAGGTATGTTTGATCAAGCGGCTAAAAGTATTAGCACTGCTTTCTTGTGTGCTTCAACCACTCATTTCATGCCTTCTCTGGGATCCATGAGTGATAGAGGTATATTAGTGAACTTGGCTGCATTGGGTATCCTTATAGTGACACTTACAGTAAATGTTATCATCCAAGTATTCACAGGCGTGATTAAAGATGATTTCCAAGTGTTGGTTGTCTTTATGAATGTTTATACGTTCATTATATTGAGTTCTTCTACTTTAACAGTGTCTACAAGTAAAAGGTATTTGGAACTAAAGTATAACGGATTGCACAGAAGAATTTCGTCGGAGGAACTACAAGGAAACAAAATAGTGGACTTCGACAAGTTAAAGTTGCGCGTGAAGAAGTACTGGGTCATGGCAGAAACAGGTAACCCTTAGTTTGTCATGGCACGATCTGAGGCCAGCGGTGTTTTATTCATGATCTGCGTCATTAATTATATTTCTGATGGATCAGTATTGTCAACAAACAATAAGCCAGAATTTGCTTCCGATTATAAATGGTCAGTCTATCTTATTTATTGGACTCAACATGTAGGCATGGCTCTTTGTGTTGTCATGTCCTTGGGAAGATTTTTAGTAGCTTTAATTCACACTGTACGGAATATTAGAAAATGTACCATCTCTAGCATTTCCTTAGAAATGAAGAATTACAGGATCAAAAGATTGGTAGAGTGGAAAAAGGGACTTTCATTATTACAAGTTCGAGGCCAGAAGCTTAGAAAAATTATTTATCACATCAGAAATCTACTTCTCAACATTTGTATAGGAAGTCAAATAGTGATTGTGATTGTGAATAAATTGCTTGTGCCAATCTCAATTTTTGGATATCTCTGCTTAATGGTGTGTTCAAAATACGGTCCCATAATATTTATAATCCCATTGATCATCGTACTCTTTTTTTGTATCTTGAGGATAAGAATCATTAGGTGCTTGGTAATGTTGAAGAAATTTTCCTTAAGAGAATCGGAGGCCTCATTCAATCCCAGTGAATCAAAATACATGCTTGGCTATGAGCAAGATCTTAAAAATTTTGTTTTACATCTAGAAAGTGAGGCAATACAAGATGGATACCTGATGTTCATTAACACTTCTATTAATTCATCCATAATTTTCGGTGCGAAGCATCAGCCTAGATATCTAATGGAGCTTATGAAAAATTCCACCAGATTTGAGGGTGTATTAGAATTTGAAAGTGATCTTGTCTCTCCGATAATTCTCATAGAACCTCTTAATTGTTGGAGTCTATCCGTGGCAACACTAACAAGTATCATGATTTCTCTTCCCAATGTTCAAAATGAGAAAAGGAATCAATTTTTAAGAAGTGTCATTGAAGGTTTTAAGTATGTGTGCCTTGTAGAGAAAAGTATGGATGTTCATAAGAAATTGTTGAGCAGCACGAGTGCTGCAAGTTTTGTGTGGGTTGTAGTTGAATTGAGGCACAAGTGGTTAGACACAGACCTCCAAAAAATTTCCAGGGTATCAAAATCCTCCAAAGAAACTCTTCAGAATCTAGCAAATAAAAGTGAAGCAATCTTGAAGGACTTCACAAGTAAAATGAATGGAAATGCGATGGAGAGTCCCATTAACTTACATGAAAATGTCATAATTGCTAATTCAATGTACAAAATAAGCAACAGTTTGTTGTTGGTCTATGACGAAAGCTATCATTCAGCATCAGATACTCAAGTGTTTGAGAGATTGTCAGTTATCGTTGCAGATATAATTGCTTCAAGCCTGACCAATTTACCTCATGTTATACTCAAGAAATGTAACAATTGCGCCATAGAAAAATGGGAGAAAGGTATACAGGAAGCAACTCAACCTTTGGGAGAAACTCAAGGCATTCTGAAAGCTCTTCAAAAGCATGAAATTCCTAATCTATCACCCGATCAATCAATGTATATTGACGAATGGCGTACTTTACTTAAACATACTAACCATGGTATTTTGGCCCCAACTTCTAGAGGTGAGAATATTATTACTGCTTCAAGTGGTGAGGTGCATTTGGATGTACAAGAACTTCGTGCAAGTGCTACAGCAGGTATGAATATACCTTTATTCTCTAGTTTCATTAAAATTTAGCCTCAGATTTATTATTATTATTTATGTTCCCATTACTATGACATCAGTTTTATTAGGGCTTCTATTGAATTTAAATTTCACCTAGTAAAAATTAATAAACAAGTTCTTTTGCAACTCATTATAAATAACCAAAAAATACATGAAGAGAGTGTTAGTATTGCCTAATATATATTTTTTGGAAACTGGTGAAGGCAATGCAGAGTCTCATGTGACCGTGGAAGTGGAAGAGTTAGGAGACGAAAAAGAGAACCACCAAGCATAAGACCTAACATCTCCACTTTTTGGAAGTCATTGTTTATAAACATCCTTTTTTCCCCCTTTTTTTGTTTGGCCATACAATTGTTGTGAATTTCCAGTCATTCAGTAACATTTGTGTTATCATGAAAACCTAGTGGCATATTATTAGACATTATTATGCATATTGTGAAGATTAAAAGTGTCATTATGTTGTTATAATTTGTTGATGAATACAATAGAATATTATTCACTTATTGTTGAGTTTTGATGCCAAACAAGTCTTGGGGCAGCGATGATCCATGATTGATCTCCAAGTTTAGGCCTAAATTGGAGACAAACCAAGTGGTCCAACCCTCACTAGATCAGTTCAAACCCAGACCCGTTTAAAAGTTCTACTTTAAGACACGTTTTACTTGGATTGCCACCTGGTAGCAACTTCATTGTATTTGAAGCAATCTAGATAATTAGATTAGAAGCATGGTCAATGATTTTAAGGCCAATCTATCGCCCCTAGTGTTTGAGAGGAAACCTTGCTTCTCTACACTTGTAAGTTTCAGAACTCTATGTGCTAAAAATCTAGGTCCGACACTAGGCTTGACTGTGTGGGACACGGCTTCAAAATCTGAGCCCTAAGATTGTGTCCATTTTGGTGCTGATTACTACTTTACGTGCATAATGATATGTAGAATTGTTGTGTATTTTACTCTTTACGTCACATGAGAGCTTTATATTATGGGAACTTTACGTAAAACATTTTGGTAAGACGAACTGTCGGCTTAGGGTATTGCAAAGGATCTCATGCAATTCTCAGGGCTCTGAACGATTTTGAAGATTTGGTGTTGGATCTGTGAAGTTTTATAGTGTTCTTTCGTATAGATTTGAATATGCAAGTTAAATCTAGTCTAGATCTAACACTTCTTTGGGGATCATACTGTAGCTTGACACAATTTGTAACATTGGAAAATTATCCAAAGTTTTTGTTTTTGTTTTTTGTTTTGTTTTGTTGTTGTTTTTGCAATTTTTTTTATGGTAGTGGACGTGTAATTTGAATTATTGTAAGGTTTTCGATGCATAATTAATTTAGTTAGTATGTTAACCTCCTAAGTGCGAATTTGCTAGCATAAGTGGATTGTCGATGAAGCATAAAACGATGTGAAGGAACAAATAAGAAAAAGGCTCGCATAAAGGTCGTGAACCATTACTAATATTTAGGTGGGCTATAGGCTGTCAATTAGAAGCAAGTGAGCATGATGAGTAGAGCATGATTCTTAACTGAATCAATTACAAGATAACCAGTAAGGGGCCGCCACCTGTTATTTTCTAAAAACGACCAAACTATTCCAACACTTGGAGGGAAATCTATAAATACTCCCTTCTCGTTTAAAGGGAGGAATTCAAGTATATTCATCTCAAATAGTTTTTTCTCTTGTTTTAGTTGAAGCATCTAGATTAGTATGGTGGAACTCATACTTAAGTGAGAGGATTTGTTGATTGTATTTATATTTGATCTTCGATTGTAATCGCTTCATTATAATAAAATCATTTGATCCGATTTTTACCATCAACATAGGACTTGGTTCTTTGTTTTGGAAAATAGTGCTGTTTTAGCACTACTTTGTGCGGGGCTTGGTACTTTGTTTAGGAATGAAATCATATATTTACCTATTAAAATGATTCCTGGGTAAACAGGAAATTTAAGTTCAAAGTATAGTGGTTTGCATGTTGGCGGAAAAGCAATTTAACTTGTTCCACATAGGATAAGGCAATGACTAGTTTATATATGACTAGTTATTAATACTTTTTGTTCTTTAACACAGTTGTTAATCTCCTATTTATTATTGGGTCATTACTAAGATTATTTATTTGTCAAAGAATTAAATGTTCAACAAAGAATTTGAAGCAATTTCTTGGTTTTGAACATGCTCTTTGTAATGTATTTGAAACAAATTTGGGTGCTATGAACCCTCGATATTAATTGTAACATTGCTGATGACCTGAGAAAATTAATCCCAGTTTGAGCCTATTTTTCAAAATTCAATTTCTTTGAACTCATTTTTCAACACTCACATTCTCTCAATAAAATAATTTTATGAGTAATCAAAAAAATTTTCTTACTTTTTAATCACACATTCTACAAAAAAATCAGTCTTACAAAATCTATACTTAAAAATGGGTTTCAAACAAGGATTTAGTTACCTTGAGGTACAAACTCTACTAGCCTGACTCTTTCCAATCTTCTGTGGTAGATGCAATATCAACCGCGCATGAAAGGGTGAAACTTTGGGATAGTCTAATAGTGCTTCCAAGCAATATGATTCACCTTGGTTTTCTTCAGGGGTGATTTTAATGTGCTCTTTTATCAGCCAAGAAGAATTCAGTATCAAACTGCCAAATCCAGGTGATTTTTCAAAACATGTGGATTTGAGGTGACCAATTTGAGGACTTCTTTGTAAGGAACTAGAAACAATCAATAGCTAAGACAAGGCTCTTGGTTTTCAAGTGTAAATTATCTAGACTAAAAAATTGGCCTTAAGTGGTAGGATAAACAAGTGTTTGGTAAATCTTCACCAAGATTGAACTCGAATAGAAAAGGAGCTAACTTTTTACCATTTGCAATCAGAAACAACGATAATATAGCTTCACAAATCTTATGCAGAATACAACTCTTTACTAGCTTGCTAAGAGATATTCCTACGACAGAAAGCGGGAATAAAATGGATTCAAGTGGAGAATTGAAACACCAAGTACTTCCACAATGTGATCTAAAAAACCAAGAACTAAATCTATTATTCACAACATTTCATTGGAAATGGAGATACATTTGAAGATCCAAATCCAGAATTTTAGCAATTAATGTTGGGTTTTGAAAACTTTATTTTGCGATATGCTTACAAATATTCGGAGTTTAAAAGGCTCTAATCTCTATATTATTATATTGGTTTTGACAGCTGCTGGCCAGTTAAATGAACAGAATTAGTATGGAAAGCTTCAAATTCATTGTTCGTGTAGAAACTGTGTTTGATGAAGTCTGAAGTTTGAATTTATTTCCTCAACACAAACATTCAAGGCTAAAACATCTCCTCTTGTTAATCATAAAGAATTCTGAATCTAAACCTCAGCCATTGATGCATTAATCTGAAGTAGGCACAAATCAGTTAGGGATTCCGAATTGTAACAATATTATGAATAATTTATTAATATGGTATGAATGATGATGTAGTCGTAAGTTGCAACATTTATTATTTTCTATACCCTTTAGTCAATTGAATGATTTAAAATAATCCTTGAGATGACTCATTGCAAGGTTTTATTATTGGATATAATTTTCTTTAATGGATGCATCAAAGCGTTGAAAATAAAAGTCGAAGTTGCTCTGGAAATTTTCACTACTCTTGAATCCAAAGCAGTGCAGTAACAATGACCCGATAAATTTGGATTATTTATAAGTCGTCCTTTAACGTTAGGATACAAAAAATAGTAAAACCTATAGACTTGAAAAAGAAAATTTAAATTCTCTAGATACATCAACTTTTGTGGAATTGAAATATGATCGATTACTTGAAGTTACATGTAAGATACCTTGAAACAAGATTGAAAGCTGGAACACGAAGACTTTTGAAAACGAAAATTCAAGTTCTCTATATACACTTTACACTGTCTTTTGTGGAAATGAAACATGATCCATGACTTGAAGTTACATGGAAGATACCTTGCACCAAGAATTAATAAAAAAGAAGAAGAAGAAGAAGAAGAAGAAAGGATAGAAATATTGACTTGTTGGGTTCCAAATAACGTTGCATTGACAGTAATTATTCTAAATTTATTTCTTCTCTAACCTTGAAGGGAACCAGAGTATATTTGGTATGTGTTCTAGATAGTACATGATGGTCCAAAGTAAATTATTAGTTCAAAAAGTTTGAGAAAATAAACATGAACTGATGTCTATAAATGATTGTTTTAACAATAAATGAATTTGAAAAGTATTATGGTCGAATGTGGGGAGTTTAATCAAACTTTAGTTGATTTGTTTGGTACGAGAACTTTAACATAAGACCGTATACCGTTCCATACACAATATGTAGATATTCTTTCTTGGCACAAAGTGGACTTGTTCAAGGTTAACAAGTAATTTTTCTTTTTCCTTTTTTTTATCTAAAACGACAACAACAATAAATTATAAGCTTTAATTTTTTATAAATTTAGATCGATTATATGAAATGGTTATTATCATCATTCATTTGGTATGTCAAATAATTCACAATCAAGACAAACAGTTACCTTGGAATTATTTTTCCTAGATTCATGTATGTATGTACACTTTGTTCCTACGATGGTGGTGTTCACGGCAGTGCTACCGGAGGCAATGGTGAGGTGGTGGTTACAAATGGTGTTGTGGTCATAAATTGTTTGATTGATTGTAATTAATGAATTGATTAATGTGTTACTAATGAAATACATAAATTGTGACCAATAAATAATGTGTGACTTAAAAATTTGTGAAGTTGTGATTAGAAATTTAATTTTGACCTAGAAATAATGTGTGACAATTAATTTGATATTTTGTGACAGTGAAATAAGTGGCAACCTCTGAATTTTGTGATTTGTGACCAGAGAATAATATATGACCTATAACTTTGTTAAATTTGTGATCGAGAAATAAGTTGTAACTATGACGTCTATAATTGTAACTAATACATACTTGTGACCATAATTTATATAATATTGTGATCTTAATAATATTCAATAAATAATATATATATTTTTAATTAATTATTTTATATATAAAATTTAACCAATATCTGATTTTTGAAATAATAAACCTTGTTTTTTAGTTTTGAACTAGATTATACTTAATCTCTTAGCTATAAAATTTTCCCTTGAAACAAATTTGGGTGCTATGGACCGTTGATATTAATTGTAGCCTTGCTGATGACTTGAGACAATTAACCCCCATTTGAGCCTTTTTCAAAATTCAATTTCTTTAAACTCATTTTTCAACACTTATATTCTCTCAATAAAATAATTTTGCAAGTAATCAAAAAAATTTCTTACTTTTTAATCACATTCTCCAAAAAAATCGTTCTTACAAAATCTATACCTAAAAAAGGGGATCCAAACAAGGACTTAGTTACCCACGCATGAAAGGGTGGAACTTTGGAATAGTCTAAAAGTGCTTTCCGGATCTAGAACATGTGGATTCGAGGTGAAAAATTTCAGGACATCGTTGTGAGAAACTAGAAATAACCAATAGCAGAGACAAGTCTCTTGGTTTTCGAATGTAAATTATCTATCATAAAAATTGGCCTATAATTCTTCATAAAGGTTGAACTAGCCTAGAAAAGGAGCTAACTCTTTACTATGTGCAATCAGAAATCACGAGAATAAAGCTTTACAAATCTAACGTAGACTACAACTATTTAATTGCTTGTTAAGAGGTATTCCAGAGACAGGAAGCGGAATAAAATGGATTCAAAATTTCAAATGGGGACCAAAACACCAAGTACTTTTGACTGTGTGATAAAAAAATGAAGAACCAAATCTATTATTCACAAAAGTTTATTGAAAAATGGAGATACATTTGAAGGTCCAAATCAAGAATTTTAGCGATTAATTACATTCATGAGCTATTTACACATGAATCTTCTGAGCTCCCCAATTCTAAATTAGATTTAATCCCTCAGTAATTGATGAGTTCAAAAGCACTATGAAATAAATAAAGGGTTGGTTTGGGATGTTGGGTTCAGTCATGGGTTGGGTTTGAGTGCTGTTCGGTTCAATGGGCATGCAGCAGCGCCATCTTCTCTTTGTCTTCCTTGGCTTTAGAAGAGTCACAAATGAGAAATGATTTATGATTTTGGAGTGAAATCGAGTGGGGTGGGGTTATATGGGATGTATATCAATTATTATTATTATTATTAAACAAGGATTATTATGATGCAAAACGATAGTCATCCAATAATGCAGATAAACTAGTGTCCCAAAAAATGAGAATGGTAGATCAATAATGAACAACCCCCCCCCCCCCCCGACGGGCAAAAACCCCAAAAAAAAAAAAAAAAAAAACCCCCCCCCCCCCCCCCAATTTTTCTTATTGTCAAAAGTCCTTTAATTTGATTTTATTATTACAGAAAATTGACAAAAGATTATTATTCTATTTATTTCTTCTTTTATTCAATTGTAATTAAGAAATATTCTACTTTAACTTTTAATTCAGCCAACCCGAGAATGAGTAGCATAAAAAGTAAGGGAAAAATTTACTTTTCTCCATAGTTCAAAGTTTGTATTCCATAGTCGATTTATTTATTTATTATTTATTTTTTGCCTCTTTTGTTGTGCGTATATTTCTGTCATTAGTTAACTTTATTTATCAATAGGGAAAAAAATTTGTAATTATTATACTTTAAAGTTATATTTTCAAATAAAAATTAATAATAAACTTTTCACATTTCAGGTTATTGTTGTTGTTGTTGTTATTATTATTGGTATATGAAAATGGATAGCAATTGATTTATATAAGATGAAATTGCAACATCTATTGGTGATCATTAAAAGATGATTGATTTTTTTAACTTCATTGAATAATATAACTACTAGCCACTGATATATACAGACTAAAGATAAAGTATATTATCTTTGAATGAAGAGTATTACTCATACGAAATACTGGGTTTAATTAATCCACACAAATAATGTTGCTATCGATAATTTATTACCACAACATTTTTTGAACAATCATGAATTGTTAATTTTAACAAAGATTAGTACTATCATTAAAATATTAACTACGTACATATACTAGATAATGGTCTTCAAATACAAGAACTCGAAATTTTCAATGGATAAAAGAGTATAATTTAATATGATACCTTTATCAAAGTCATATCTTGGGTGGAGATTTCAGCGACGTTATGTTTTTCACAGCTTAAGTAATTTTTCATATTTAGACCCCAACATCATATTAATATATAGCAACGCCAAACCCAAATTAATTCGGGTATTGAAAAGTTTACAATATGCTTATAAATGTAAGGTCTAATTATTCCAAGCAACTCATCGAGAATTAAGTGAAAATGTAACTCTCAATTTAAGTGGTTTATTTGGGAATCAAATTTTAACGGTCATTAAAGAAATGTTATTTTTGACGAAAATTAGTAACTCTAGTTAAAATTGTTGTAAATTGAAAGTTCATTAAAGTTTATTGGTGAATGACATTTGTACCCCTGTAGCCTTAGAAATTATTACCATTGTATCCTTGATTCTTACCTATAAATATAGGGCTTTGATTTTCAATAATACACACAAAATGTTTATTGAGTTTTCTCTATTCTCTTTGAGTTTTCTCTATTCTCTTTTCCTCTTATTTTATAACACGTTATCAGCACGGAGCTCTTAAAAGGTAGTAATTTATTTTTTCATAATCATCTATCACGTATATCAAAATTAATTTGATAATATGTGAATTTTACATATACATATATTGAATCTGCAATACGTGATCTCATCTTTCTCGATCATTATGTTTTCTTTGTACCTTTCTTTGAATTAATTAATATTTTTTCCTTTACATCAATCCACGTGCATTTTATGGAGATATATTTATGTTAAATCAATTGATATGCATTAATTCATACTCCTATACACTCCTTATATTTAGATCAGCCCTTTACGTTTTACACATGCTTATAATTTTTTTTTTGTTTAATTGGTCAATGTTCTTTATAAGCAAGCTTCAATTCCAGATCACTGTTTTGGCTGAATTCATATATATATAATATACAAATAACAAATAACTGTACCCAACTCATCTTTTCTCTCAAATCCATTGATTTCTGCAAAATTCATGCCTTAATTGGTTAATACTAATTCAATTCTTTTAATTGCACATAATTAGAATTTCGTGCCATAATATGTGAATAGGTTTCTACATGTCACCAATTTTTTTTGTGTTTCACTCGACTCACGTTATTAATTCAAAATAATATTTTACATGTGTTTGTATATTAATTAATGGTGAGCAATTGGATGTATTGTCATTTTTTTATGTTTAGTTATGAAATATTACATTAAATTTATTTTTAATTGTTGTTGCTCCTGAAGTAGCACAATATTATAATTAATATTCCAGAAGAATATTAATCATAGATCTATTCGTTGTTGCTCCAGAAGTAGCACAACTTTATAAGAATATTATTTGTTTCTGAAGAGCATAAATTATAACTCTTAATATTCTAGAAGAATATTGACATATTGCACTTGAAGAGATAATAGCAAAATATAATGTGCTCCAAAAGTAGCATATATTTCGAAGAACATATTATTTCAAATTAGTGTATATCCCTAGAGGAAAACACGTAACTTAAAGTCATGTTGATATTGACTATTTGATTAACATGTGATGATTAATCATATTTTTCGAAACTAATTGTATTTTTTTTATTGTGTAGTTAAACAAATGTCAAACATTATAAAACTTGAGTTTGCTACACTTGACATATTTGGTAAAAAATTATCCGTCATGGATACTGGATGGTGATACCCATCTCATCTCAAAGGGTCTGGGAGAGACAATAAAAGAAGGAAACAATGAATCCCTGCAGGATCGTGCAAAAGCACTCTTTGTCCTCTGTCACCATCTTCACGATGGATTAAAAATTGAATATCTCACTAAGAAAGATCCACAAGTTTTTTGAAAAAAGTTAACTGAAAGATTTGATCATCAGAGGACTATAGTCCTCCCCAAAGTCCGTTATGAGTGGATGCACCTTCGTTTGCAAGATTTTAAAACGGTTAGTGAGTACAATTCTGAATTGTTCAGAATATGTTCAAAGTTGACTTTGTGTGGAGAAAAAATCACCGATGAAGATATGCTGAAAAAACTTTCTCCACCTTTCATGCCTCGAATGTGCTCCTGTAGCAACAATATCGTGAGTGTGGCTACAAAAAGTACTCAGAATTTATATCTTGCCTACTAGTTGTTGAACAAAATAATGAATTGTTGATGAAAAATCATGGATTACGTCCAACTGGTTCTGTACCATTGCCTGAAGCAAATGGTACTACATTATTTGAAGCAAAAACAATATCAAAATAAGGACGTAGACGCGGACGTGGATATGGACACGGACACAGACGTGTACGTGGAATAAATCATGGAAGAAATAATCAACAAAGTTATCAACAAAATTCAAAAGGCACAAAGCAAAGGAGAGTAACAAATCTAAAAAGGAGCATGAAGAAAGTTGCTTCAGATGTGGAATAAAAGGGCATTGGGCACGTACGTGTCGTACCTCAAAATATCTTGTGGATCTCTACCAGAGATCAATCAAGGGAAAAGAAAAATTGACGACTAATTTTGCTGATTATGATGGTCCAATTGATGTGACTCATTTGGATGTCTCCGATTTCTTTACTAATCCAAATGGAAATATTGACCATTTGGTTGGGCGTGGTGTGATAGAAGATATAGATTAATTTACTAGTATTTCTTTGGTTTTAAAATTCAATCTGAAATATGTTTTTACTTTTTCGCACAAGAAATAATAATAATAATAAAACTCTATTATGCACCGTTAATTTTATGATATTAAGTAATGTTTACTTCTTTAAATCTGAATTCAATTTTTTTTAAATTTTTTTTATTTTGTTATATTTATAGATTCATGATGGATAGTCAAGACAGCTGCTTAATTGATAGTGCAACTACACATACTATTCTTCAAGACAAAAAAATACTTTTTAGACTTAATATTAACTGAAAATAATGTTAACACGATATCGGGTGCGTCGAATATCGTTGAAAGCTCCGGAAGAGCTTGTATTATTTTACTAAATAATACAAAATTATATACTGACGATGCACTTTATTCTAGCAAATCCAGAAGAAATTTGCTTACTTTTAAAGATATTCGTTGCAATGAATATCACATTGAGACGATGCAAGAAAATAATGTTGAATCTCTTTGCATCACTTCTTTTGTATATGGCAAGAAGCAGATAAAAGAAAATTTTCATGCACTCCTGTCTGGCATGTATTTTACATTTATAAAAATGGTCGAATCAAATAATATTACGAACCAAAAGTTCGTTGATTCAAAAAGTTTTGTACTTTGGCATAATCGACTTGGACATCCAGGAGCCATAATGATGCGTCGAATAATAAACGACTCACATGGACATCCTTTAAAGAACCAGAAGATTCTTTTATCTAATGATTATCCATGTGTAGCTTGTTCGCAACGCAAGTTAGTTATTAGACTTTCAACTACAAAGGTCAATATTGAATCTCCAACTTTCTTGAAAAGAATACATGGAGATATATGTGGGCCAATACACCTACCATGTGGACCATTTTGTTACTTATGATATTAATTGATTCTTCTACAAGATTGTCACATGTTTGTCTACTTTCAAATAGGAATGTAGCATTTGCTAGACTACTTGCTCAAATCATAAAATTGCGAGTACAATTCCCCGATTACTCAATCAAGACTATTCGTCTTGACAATGCTGGTGAATTTAGATCACAAGCATTTGATGATTATTGTATGTCAATTGGGATTAAAATTGAACATTCAGTTCCACATGTTTATACACAAAATAGTTTAGCGGAATCGTTTATTAAACATCTACAACTTATTGTTAGACCTTTACTTATGAAAACAAAACTCCCAACTTCTGTTTGGGGTCATGCCATATTACATGCTGCATCATTGGTTCGTATAAAACCAACTGCCTATCATCAATATTCACATTTGCAACTTGCATTTGGTCATGAACTTGATATTTCTCACCTATGGGTTTTTGGTTGTGCTGTTCAAGTTCCTATTTCACTCCTACAACGTACTAAAATGGGTCCCCAACGAAGACTTGAGATTTATATGGATTTTGATTCACCATCTATTATTAAATATCTTGAACCTTTAACGGGTGACTTATTTACTGCACGTTTTGTAGATTGTCATTTTGATGAAATGACTTTCCCAACTTTGAGAGGAGAAAAACTACATCCTGAAAAACAAGATAGAATTTTTTGGAATGAGACAACTCTATCTCACTTTGATCCTCACAACAATTAGTGTGAGCAAGAGGTTGAAAAAATCATTCATTTGCAAAGAGTTGCAATTCAACAACCTGATGTATTTGTTGACACGAGAAAAGGGACAAAGTCATATATTCCAGCAAAAAATAATGTCCCTGCAGGACAATCTGCTGTGGCAAATGAATTTCAAATACGCCAGAAGCGTGGTCGACCAATTAGTTCAAAAGACTCTGTACCTCGAAAAAGAAGAGTACAGGAGAAAAACCAACCAAAAACTTCAGAAGAAAAGATTGATCAATCAAATATTGAATGTACGGTTCCCGAAAAACCAGATATGTCCGAAAATAATGAGATCTCAATAAATTATATGATATCTCATAAATTATGGGAACGGAATAATATTGTTATAGACAATATTTTCGCCTTTAACATGGCTCTTGATATTATGCAAAATGAGGATCCTGAACCACAATCTGTTAATGACTGTCGAAATAGAAATGATTGGCCAAAATGGAAAGAAACGATACAGGTAGAATTGAATTCTTTGGAGAAACGAAAAGTGTTTGGACTAGTATTTCGAACACTTAAAAATTTAATCCTTGTTGGATACAAATGGGTTTTTGTACGAAAGAGAAATGAGAATAATGAAATTACAAGATACAAAGCCCGACTAGTGGCTCAAGGTTTCTCCCAAAGACCGGGAATTGATTATGAAGAAACATATTCTCCCGTAATGGATGCCATCACTTTTAGGTTCTTAATTAGTTTGACCGTGTCACAAGGGCTCGATATGCGCCTTATGGATGTAGTAACTACCTACCTATATGGTTCACTTGATAGTGACATATATATGAAAGTCCCAGAAGGATTTAAGGTGCCAGGAATAAATGATACATATCCGAGAACTATGTTCTCAATTAAATTGCAAAAATCATTATATGGATTGAAACAATCCGGACGCATGTGGTATAACCGCCTTACCGAATATTTGTTGAAAGAGGGTTATAAAATTGCTATATCTGCCCATGTGTTTTCATAAAGAAAACAAATATTGGATTTGAAATTGTAGCAGTTTATGTTGATGATTTAAATTTAATTAGAACTCCTGAAGAGCTCAACAAAACTGCAGATTATTTAAGAAATGAATTTGAGATGAAAGATTTAGGGAAAATCAAATTTTGTCTTGGATTACAAATTGAACATTTTCCAGAAGGATTATTTGTTTATCAATCTACTTATACTAAAAAGTCTTGAAACGCTTTTATATGGATAATATACATCCATTGCCATCACCTATGGTTGTTCGATCACTTGATGTGAAAAAAGATCCATTTCGTCCACTTGAAGATGGAGAAAAGATTCTTGGTCCTGAAATACCATACCTTAGTGCAATTGGAGCATTAACTTATCTTGCAAATTGGACTCGACCTGACATAGCTTTTTTTGTAAATCTCCTTGCAAGATATAGCTCTACACCAACTCAAAGGCATTGGAATGGTGTTAAACATATTTTTCGTTACCTAAAAGGTACTATTGATATGGGACTGTTTTAATCTCAAAAGTCAGGATCTGCTTTAGTGGGATATGCAGATGTAGGTTATCTCTCCGATCCACATAAAATTAAATCACAAATAGGATATGTGTTTACACGTGGAGGAACAGCTATATCATGAAAATCTGTGAAACAATCCTTGACAGCAACATCCTCAAATCATTTTAAGATTATTGCAATCTATGAAGCAGGGCAAGAATGTGTATGGTTGACGAATATGACCCATCATATCCAATCATCATGTGGATTGAGTTCAACAAAAGATAGTCCAACAATTTTATTTGAAAATAATGCAGCTTGTATCGCACAACTCAAGGGAGGCTATATCAAAGGTGACACAAGAATAGTGACATTGATATTCAACAAATTCGCTCAAGTGACAATGTGGCTGATCTATTCACAAAAGCGCTGCCAACATCTATATTCAAGAAATTAGTTCATGAGATTGGAATGTGGCGACTCAAAGAATTTCAGTGATCAACATCAGGGGAGTAGCTGTACTCTTTTTCCTTCGCTTAGGTTTTGTCCCATTGGATTTTAATGAGGCAGCATTTAATTTTAATACTCCAAACTAACTGTACTCTTTTTCCTTCATTTGATTTTATTTCCCATTGGATTTGTATCAAACAAGGTTTTAACGAGGCATATATTTGTAATATGTCATTCAAAGGAGAGTGTTGTAAATGGAAAGTCCATTAAAGTTTATTGGTGAATGACATTTGTACCCCTGTAGCCCTAGAAATTATTACCATTGTATTCCTGATTCTTACATATAAATATAGGGCTTTGATTTTCAATAATACACACAAAAGTTTACTAAGTTTTCTCTATTCTCTTTTCCTCTCATTTTATAACAAAAATTTCATTTTAAACAACGTAGATAATGATTTTCAGATCCTAGAATTTCTATGTTCAATAGATAAAGAGTTCTGCTACATGTACGGAACAATTTTTGACAGATACCTTTCATAATACACACAACATGGGGTGGGTGAGTTATTTTACTCACATGGGGCCCACTCCCCATGTGAGTATCTAGAATTCTTTTGTAGGCACACAATGCATTATTAGTCATTTTTTCGCATCTTTTCAAATATTTTGTTACGTATGAATTTAATTACTTCAGTGCAGGACTCTTTTGGGAGAAATCATGATACATTTTAAAGCGTACCTAAGAGTATTAGTTAGACTTCACGTTATTTTGCAACGCCAGGTAAATTATCATTTGTCATGGTGTGATGATTCTCATTTTATTTTTGTAAGAGAATTTATGCATAATTTCATGATTTGACCGAATGAGAAGTAGCAAACATCTCATTGAGTATAATTTGTTATACTCATCCCTCTTTATTTACAAATTTTAAGTAAAAATTAGCATACTAGAGAACGGTAAATGGATGGGTATGCCAATGGACCAACAAATCCTCGTCACAAAGTACATATTTGTTAAATTTGATTAGTTTTGGACTAATATTATAATTTTTAATCAGTCCTAGCTTTATTGCATGTTAGAAATAGTTTTTATTATTGTTTTGATGAAAGATGTGATTCCAAAATGTTCCCCACATTTTATTAAATTAAATTTATCTTTTATTGAAGGTTATTTAATTTTATTGAATATGTCATTACATTGAAATTTTTTTTTCAAACATGTTAAGAAATTTATTAGTTCCTAGAATTTGGGGCATTACCAACAATAATCCAATTTGAATATAAGTAGGTAAGGCAACAATTGTCCAACAATAAAAATGTTAAGACAACAAAAATTCAACAAATAAAAATTAATATGTTGACAAGGCAACAACACTCTAAAAATTGGCTTATTATAAATTTGTGATTAATTGTTTAAATATTATTTCTCCATTTCCAGCCAGTGAATGACACATGCAACTATGATGAATGAACGAATTGAATTATTAGACATGTAAACGTAAAGGAGTGGTTTCCTTCATTAAACAAGTCGCAATTGTTTGGGAAGTTTTCAGTAATGCAACGCGAATTAATACCAGTTGTG
>NW_019243817.1:0-1580 GCF_002742605.1 Olea europaea var. sylvestris | reverse complement strand
TTTCCCTTTCTGTTTTCTGGTTGTGATTTTCTAGATTTTTGCCTGATGGTTCTCTGAAAGAATGTGAAGGAGAATAAAAAAAGTACTTTTTCTTGTAACTTTCTGCTTACTCTTTGTCTATGTAAAGCCAAAACCCAGTGTGTAAAACAATTTACAAGCAAATAAAAGAGGAGATGATCAGATAAATTGAAGAAGGAAAGGAAATGGGGTAGGTTAGGGCTACTATGCAGCCTCATGTAAGTGATTCATCAGCTGTTATGAGAGTCAGTATCATTCACACACAATCCTTCGTCGAAATAATCATCTCTCTCAAACTAGCCGTAGTCAGACGTAAGACCGTCCTACGAACGGATTTATTCTCTGTTTTGCTAATCCATGCATTAGTCACTCACTATTGTCCTAAACTTCATATCATACTTAACCTTCACAAATACTATTGCTAAATGTGTATTTTAATCTTCTTTTTCCATTTTTCCCCTTTTTACTGAAATCGTATATTTGGGGTTTGAACGCACCATTTTCTAAAATAGCCCATGTTTGACAACTATTATTTCACAACTCTTTTTAATCATTTTCAACAACACATTCATATAATAAAATATTTTACATGTAAACTCAAAATTTTTCTCAACTTTTTAACCATAAAATAACCTAAAAATCACTATTTAAAATATTGTTTTCGCATAATAATGGCCATCAAACAAGGGCTAAAACTCGAGATCCACTAGATGTTCAATTTTTACTACTTAGACACAAGTGTAAGCCATGAAATTGTTAACAGATATATAGATTAGATTCAAGATGAATGAACGCTCATTAGTGGTTTTGTCCGCCTCTACGTTTCAAATTTGATATCAGCTGAATCAGTGGTGTATTAATTAGCCTTTGTACAATGCCATATCGGTCGTGTAAAGAAGGTAATTTCCTAAGGCAACAATAAAAGTTGACTCTATCCTTGGTAAATGTGGATCTCTTTGTGAAACGAACAACACCATTTAATTTGATTCATTTGGCTTGTTTAAGGTGGTCTTGCTTCAAGATCTTCAAGTTATGGATAGTTTTAGTATTGTTCAATAGTTGGCTATCTTCTTTCAAATGATATTGTAGTGCCAACAATATAACTCGCAACCTATAATGCGCTATGCTTTTGACTTAGTATTTTTCAGTTAGAGTAATTGTATTTGTATATCACAAATAGAGCCCATTAAAATGAAAAATATAATCGTTATCAATCACATCAAACTACCATATTTGACTTTCTATCTCTTGTGGGCCTGTAACGATTTTATTTTTCATTCTCATTCTTACATTAATGTGTACCAAACGGGGTCAGAATAAGTTTTTTAGCTTCTATTTGTAATGGGACTCTCATGAATTCTACATCTTACAGAATTCAAAAGGTCCTCATTTTGTCTCTTTATAAATAGTCTAATTCCTTTAGTATTTTATTTATCTCAATTTGTATATAAGATAGTTATGGGCTATCTTGGGATAAAATTAGATGATTCTTTTTAGTCTAATCTCATCCGTATCTGGGTGTGCTTGGCAATTTGGAGTATGGTAGAGATTTTATAAGATTG
>NW_019243816.1:1449-1580 GCF_002742605.1 Olea europaea var. sylvestris | reverse complement strand
CCATTTTTGGAAAGAATGAGCACATGCATATTTGGAACGCTTGGACAGTTGGCGTACGAAGAATTGAGCGTAACTTTTGCACATGGTGTCCGTTTCGGGCCCATAAGTACTTTTTGGAAATGTAGCAACCT
>NW_019243816.1:0-1241 GCF_002742605.1 Olea europaea var. sylvestris | reverse complement strand
TGTCCGTTTCGGGCCCATAAGTACTTTTTGGAAATGTAGCGACCGTTTTGGATTGAACTCACGACTTCGTCGTGACGTATGAGGGATTTCGGACATTTTTCGAAAGAATGAGCACTTGCATATTTGGAACGCTTGGATAGTCGGCGTACGAAGAATTGAGCGTAACTTTTGCACACGGTGTCCGTTTCGGGCCCATAAGTACTTTCTGGAAATGTAGCGATCGTTTTGGATTGAACTCACAACTTCTCCTTGACGTATGAGAGATTTTAACGATTTTTCGAAAGAATGAGCACTTGCATATTTGGAACTCTTGGATAGACCGCGTACGAAGAATTCAGCGTAACTTTTGCACACGGTGTCCGTTTTGGGCCCACAAGTAGTTTTTGGAAATGTAGCGACCGTTTTGGATTGAACTCACGACTTCGTCGTGACGTATGATGGATTTCGGACATTTTTCGAAAGAATGAGCGCTTGCATATTTGGAACGCTTGGATAGTCGGCGTACGAAGAATTGAGCATAACTTTTCCACATGGTGTCCGTTTCGGGCCCATAAGTACTTTCTGGAAATGTAGCGATCGTTTTGGATTGAACTCACAACTTCTCCTTGACGTATGAGAGATTTTAACGATTTTTCGAAAGAATGAGCACTTGCATATTTGGAACTCTTGGATAGACCGCGTACGAAGAATTCAGCGTAACTTTTGCACACGGTGTCCGTTTTGGGCCCACAAGTAGTTTTTGGAAATGTAGCGACCGTTTTGGATTGAACTTAAGACTTCCTCATGTCGTATGAGAGATTTCGGACATTTTTGGAAAGAATGAGCGCATGCATATTTGGAACGCTTGGTTAGTCGGCGTACGAAGAATTGAGCGTAACTTTTGCACACGGTGTCCGTTTCGGGCCCATAAGTACTTTTTGGAAATGTAGCGATCATTTTGGATTGAACTCACAACTTCGTCGTGATGTATGAGGGATTTTAGCGATTTTTCGAAAGAATGAGCACTTGCATATTTGGAACGCTTGGATAGTCGGCGAACGAAGAATTCAGCGTAACTTTTGCACACGGTGTCCGTTTCGGGACCATAAGTACTTTTTGGAAATGTAGCGACCGTATTGGATTGAACTCAAGACTTCATCATGACGTATGAGGGATTTTGGCAATTTTTCGAAAGAATGAGAGCTTAAATATTTGGAACGCTTGGATAGTCGGTGTATGAAGAATTGAGCGTAACTTTTGCA
>NW_019243815.1:0-1580 GCF_002742605.1 Olea europaea var. sylvestris | reverse complement strand
TTTAGGTTTTGATACTTATACCTTAACTAAACACCCCACACTTTCAAGTATTTGTACGAAAGTTTATGACATTTCCATAACTCATAAGGAGTTTCGTTCTTACCTTTGTGTGGTAATTTATTTAGAATGTGGTTTGCTGAGAGAATTGCTTTCCCCCACAAGTTTTGAGGTAAACCAGAACTGGTTAACATAGAGTTCATCATCTCTTTAAGAGTACGATTTTTTGCATTCAGCAATACCATTTGACTGAGGTGAATACGGTGTTGTAGTTTGATGAATAATACCAAAAACTGAACAAAATTTTTCAAACGGTGCCCCATATTCTCCACTTCTGTCACTATGAATAACTTTATTCGTTTGCTAAGTTGATTTTCAATCTCATTCTTATACTGTTTAAACACTTCTAAGGCCTCATCTTTACTTCTTAGCAAATATACATAACAGTACCTAGTGCAGTCATCTATAAAAGTAATAAAATACTTTTTTTCTCCTCTAGTTTGTATGAACTTTAAGTCACAGATATGACTGTGAATGAGTTCTAGAGGACTTGAGTTCCTTTCCATTGAATGAAACGGTGTTTAGCTAATTTAGCCTCTACACACATTTCACATCGATGATATTGATGAAATGAAATTGAAGGCAATAGATTTAAACTTACTAATTTACGTAAATTTTTAATATTAATATGTCCTAATCTATCATGCCATAAGTTAGAGGACTCAATCAAGTAAACAGAAGATTTATTTTTATTAATATCAAAATCACGAAATACAGGCATTACATTCATTTTGAATAGCCCATTGGCTAAGTACCCCTTGCCCACAAACATGCCACTTTTGGTAAGTATAAACTTATCAGATTCAAATACTAGCCTAAATCCATTCTTGCTTAACACATCGACGAGAGTTATTTCTTTTCCTGATGTCATCTTAGCACTACTTTACCTAGACCAACAATTTTGGATGTTGTCGAGTTTTACATAAATAATTGTCGTCCATTGATAGGAGTGTAAGATGAAAACATCTCCTTATCAACATAAACATGTCGAGTAGTGCCTGTGTCTAGGAACCATTCTCTTGGATTGTCCACCATGTTTGCTTCAAATACAATAGCTGAGAGCATTAGTTCAAACACACCGTTAGACAATTTGTCTTCCTCGGTCAAGTGTACTTGGTCCTTTTTGTTTTGCTTTTTCTGTCGGCAATCCTTTGCAATGTGACCAGGCTTACCGCAGTTATAATAATCTTCTTTGAATTTCTTAGCCTTGTTTTTTTGCTTGCCATTACCTAAGTGTTTTCTTTTTTTGCTAGTATTTAGCTCTACCAAATTGGCTTTAGCCTCCATATACAACTTTCCAGACTTCTTCTCAGAATTTCGATTATCTTCCTCAATTCTTAGTCTTACAATCATATCTTCAAGTCCCATTTCCTCGCGTTTATGTTTCAGGTAGTTCTTGAAATCTTTCCACATTGGAGGTAATTTCTCGATAATAGCAGCGACCTGAAATGACTCACTGAGCTTCATACCTTCTGCATGTATATCATGCAAGATGATTTGCAGCTCTTGGACTTGATTCATCA
>NW_019243814.1:0-1580 GCF_002742605.1 Olea europaea var. sylvestris | reverse complement strand
AAATATGTAATAGGGTTCATCATTTATCCAATACAATAGAAAAACTATCGTAGCATTATAATGATTAAATTATACAAGAATATTGAAAAAAATACCTAGAAAGAAGAAATAATGAAGAAAGTGGGGAAATCTAATTTCTTGGCTTGAATCTTGAAAAGTGATGAATATTCTTTAATGAACTTGTATAATCCGCCTTTATCTTCACGCTTGGCCTCGTTCTTCGCCTTCAAAATACATAGAATATAAGTGTATAAAAATACACTTACCTAGGCCATTAAATTAAGATATTTGTTAGTGATTTGAATGAGTTATTGCCTAATTTTTTGTTAATTATGTTAGGTTGAAATCAACGCACATTAATAGATTTGGAAGAAAGGAACAAAAACGTGCAAAAATGAAGGAATTTCAAAGTTTGGGGACCAAAGTGTAAACATCCAATAGTTGATTCAGACCACAAAACGATGATTGAAGGTCATATGACATCAATTGGATGCAATTGGAGGCCAAAGGAATGAAATAGAGTTGAAGCATTTTCACAAATCAATTTCCAGCCGATGAAAGTTATGCTCCGAATTTTTAGCCTTAATTTGAGACCCATTTTTCAGATAGCAAACGTTCGAAATGGAAAATTTGTACTTCAAGAATAATTGTATCTCTTTGAGTTAGCTTTCCAACACACTTTGAATCACCTCAATCGGAGTTCGGAAGAGAAAATTATGACCAAATTACAAAAAGTTGTCCAAGGATGTCATCATGAAAACGGCGCGCGCACAGGCATTTTTTCTTGCGCACGCGAGACCTTGATATGCATTTTTCGAGAGTAAAGTCATTGAACTATGCACGAGCACGGGCCAAATTTTCTGTGACGGGCCAATTTCCTTACTTTAATAAAATTTTACATGGAAACAATATTTTGACATCATATATATACATAAACACACCCAGAACGAAGGGAACTTCCCTTTTGAGCTAAAAATCTTATATTCTACGTATTTTGGAGGTGAAGAACGAGGCCAAGAGTGAAGATAAAGGCGGATTATACATGTTTATTGAAGAATATTCATCAATTTTCAAGATTCACACCAAGAAATTGGATTTCTCCACTTTCTTCATTATTTCTTCTTTTCGGGTGATTTTTTCCAATATTTATTATATAATTTAATCATTAAAATGCTAGTCTAGTTTTTCTATTGTAATCGATGAATGATGAGCCCTATTATGTATTTGTTTTGATTTAAGACTATTAAATTGATTTTGCATACCCATTACATTATTTAATTGATTGGTCGCCAACTGAATAATTAGTTACTTGTTGAAGTGTTGGGAGACTTACAATAAATTTAGAACGTGGCAAAATTAATATATGTAGATAGAATTAGGAATAATTTTTATCATATATGCAATCACATAGATAACTGTAATTTAATGCATTTTGGTCATATAAATTCGGATTAGGAATAGGATCAGATCGTGATTAAAATAGGCTTAATTTGCCTCGGAAAAGAGAAATAAATACACTATGTTATCGATTGTCACGAAAGCATGAAATTAACTATATTACGAATCAAGAATAAAAAAAA
>NW_019243813.1:0-1580 GCF_002742605.1 Olea europaea var. sylvestris | reverse complement strand
GAAAAATTTGATGTGGAGAAACTTTGTGGGATCAAATTAATAAATCATCCCAAAAGAAAAAGAAAATTGAAAAATAAAAATAAAAAAATCAAATTCCTTCATATGGTAAAGACGACTCTTCAAAGTTCTCATATGTGATCTGAACCCAAAGGAAAACAAAAGAAACTCCTGAGAATCGGTTCTGATTTTTTTCTTTTAAATTTATATTATGATATTCAGTACAAATATTCGATGGCTAAGTGCTAACTATGGCGAAGATTTTAACGCGGACAATATAGAAATTCCATTCAGTTAAGAAAATAATCCGGCCTAATTCGGAAAATGCCTCAACAGAAAATAAAACTACTTTTAGTTATCAATATCAAGCAGTTACTCAAAACAAAATTCAAAATTGCATATGTGGCTAGAAGAGAGAGAGAAATATGGAGTTCCTCGGTGGCGTTGGGTAAAAATATATACGTACTCGGACTGCGGAGGAGGCGTCCGAAACTGAACTTGTGGCGGTTATCAGAGTTGCGTTCGGGCAACCGGAACTCGTTTATATTCAATCTCCATGATGACTCTCCGATGCCCTCCGCCTCCGTATCCGCCACACCCAACAACTCTCTAAAACTTTCGCTGACGCCGGCGCCGCCTTTCACCATGCTTTGACTTATGGCTAGCAAAATTGAATCTTTTTTCCCAGTTTTTTTTCCGGACGACAGAATTAGAAAGGAGTACACGCTAATTCCATTTTGAAATCACCCTCAAGTTTCCTTCTGCGTTTTGGGGTCCCGTCCATGATATATGCATGGGAAGTTAGAGATGAGGATTCAATAATTTTTTTAATGTGATATTGGAATACACGTGTTCTAATTTTTATCTATTTTTGTCCTTAATATTTTAGTGAAATTGTCTATTTTGTAAAGAATAAATATTTCAAAATGATTTAATAAAAGGTGATTGGAGTAATAATGCTAATAAGTAGTAAGGGTCTTTTGGATTTATCTTCTACAAAAATGGCAAGTAGTTGGCGGTTCAATCAAGTTCATCCCTAAAAGTTGTACC
Organism: Olea europaea var. sylvestris; assembly: GCF_002742605.1. Taxonomy (NCBI): domain Eukaryota; kingdom Viridiplantae; phylum Streptophyta; class Magnoliopsida; order Lamiales; family Oleaceae; genus Olea; species Olea europaea. The sequence continues at coordinate 533 of NW_019243813.1, read as the reverse complement.
GTCTCGGTGCGCTTGAATTTCCTTCGATTGATAGCTCTATTTTTGCTTGTGTACTTTTTTTTTTTCTACTGGAAGCTTCTCTCTCTATATCTCTCTAAGACATTCGATCGGAATTTGTGAGAAGTCGTCATACAATTGGCTATTGAGTACGACAATTAAAACTTGTTAGGGGCCTCCGAATCTTTAAATCATAAATATTTATAAAGGAGATGATGACAAATTGATAATACTTATGATCATTCAAAATATGTGGATAAAAAATTGTTCATAAATTCCTAAACATAGACTTAGTTTTCTCATTTAATTTTCATAATGTATGAATTTTAAAGTTCTAATTTATCACCTATTTCCATGTTCTCGTATTCACATAGATTTTGTTGTAAAAGCGTTTAATTTCGTACTCAAATAAAAGTAATAGATGTTTCTAGTTAATATAAAGCATTTGTTTGATTTAACTAAAAAATTGACAAACATTTAAATAAAAATCAATAATTAATTTTAATTATACATTTCATTAATTTTATTAAAATCTA
>NW_019243812.1:0-1580 GCF_002742605.1 Olea europaea var. sylvestris | reverse complement strand
AGAAGGCCCCTTGTCAGAAATGTCACCTTCAACGATCCCAAAAGCATCATGGACATCAATAACACCACGATACCTATGCTCCATGAGTCCACCCCTGACATTTGAACACAGTCCATCCGCCGAAATTGGTGGCAAAGCGGAATCACCAACGCTCTCTCTAGCAGTGTTCAGACCCGACCCAGAGCCCAACACAAGAGGTACTGTACCAAACTGAATATCCACCACGATACTGAACTTGTCCCAATGTCTCGAAACTGGTTCTGCACTTCCCTGCAATATGTACAGCTGGGATCTCTTTCGTCCCTCCAGTACAACCCGAACACCCTTTCGAACCTTCAATACTCCACCTCCACCAGAAAATTTGTACCATTGTGCATCCAAGGTACTCAGTGATATGAGATTTTTTGTCAAGTCTGGAACATGGCGAGCCTGATCAAGTATCTTCACTGTCCCATCTTGTGGCCTCAATCTGACCCGACCGATTCCTATAACCTGGCAAGATTGGTTGTTTCTCATGACAACTCCACATTACTTCATCGCCTCATATGTCTGGAATAATGTCCTAATTGGGATACATATGATACGAACATCCAGAATCCACTTCCCAGGTTTGGATTCCCCGTCAGATGCAGCCAACATCACGTCTCTATAGTAGTTTCGTTCGAATTCCCTAATTGCCTCGCATGATTTGCATGTAAATTACATTTACCCTGCAACTTGTCGCAATCTTTCTTGATGTGTCCTTTCTTCTTGCAGTAATAGCAATACACATTGTTGTACCTCACCTTCGATCTACCCCTCCGTCTATCATCATGAGTAACAAGAGCATCCCCACCCCTAGATATAGGATCTCTAACCGACAGCTCCATCATCTCCTTTGAGAACAGGGCTTCATATACATCCTCAATGGTAAGCGTGTCATGACTATACAGAATAGTATCACGAAACGACGAAAAAGAATTGGGTAGCGAACACAACAGGATCAAGGCCAGATCCTCTTCATCATATTTTACCTCCAACGTCTCCAGATCTGCAACAATTTCCTTGAACACAGCAAGGTGGTCCTGCAGTGACCCTCATTTCGCCATACGATGGGAATACGACTTCTGATTTAGAGTCAATTTGTTCGTCAGACTCTTTGTCATGCACGACTGCTCCAGCTTGAGCCACAAAGCAGCCGCCTTTCCTTCAAGACATCATATAGTATATTGTTGGACAAATGAAGATGAATCAATGATGTAGCCTTCCTATCCTTTCGTTGCTTCTCCTCCATAGGCCAATTTGCTGGAATCTTCTCAAAGCCTAGCAAAGCATCGTCAAGTTCCATCTGCGTCAACATAACCCTCATCTTTACTTGCCATAGCGAAAACCTTGTATTGCGAACCAACAGCGGAATATCATACTTCATCAAAGTCATCTTTGAAAACCTCAATCAAATCATGAAGAACTTGCAACCTTGCTCTGATACCACTTGTTGGGATTGATGGGTTGTAAAGAATGAAGTTAATGACGCGATATGAAGTTAATATGGATTACAACAATATAAAAATATATATCAAGGTATAAAGTAAAGAATAAAA
>NW_019243811.1:0-1580 GCF_002742605.1 Olea europaea var. sylvestris | reverse complement strand
ATATATAAATGGAAACCCATTTTCCAAAAATACAACAAAAGTATAAATAAATCCAAGAACTTGCTATTTTTTACATAAGAAGAATTAAACCACTATCTGGTTTTATTTAACACAGGCAAGCACATATATAGGGAAATACCTGCCAAAGGATGATGACTCAAAAGAACTTCTTGTAATGACTTAAAATTTACAATTCCTTGTCCTCTATAGTTGTAAACATCAATAATTAAGTTTATTATGAAACCAACTTACAAAGTAAACTTTATACTCAACACCATGCGTCAAAAGAAAAGGGCAATTCTCAATTCACTAAAACTTCTACTAATTAGAAAATGTTGCTACAGAGGAACCAATAAAATAAAGCAACATATCCAAAAAAAGGTAGTCTAGAGAAGTTAATCCAGCAATGGCAAGTTGTTTTCATTATGAGTTTGGTTCCACCATAACCAACCACCAGTCAACCAAACATACCTTCACATTTTTGCAAGAAAATTAAGAAATGATAATTATGGTGTAACCAAATGTCATAACGTTTTCTAATTCTAACATTCTTTTTCTGAAAGTTAGACTTTGACGCATTGTTGTTCATGTTTTGTTGCTATCATTGACGAGTCTATCCGGAGTTGAAGTAGAGGACAAAAAAGTTGTGCTCGTGTCTGGACGTAGGTGTAGGCAATGGATTGATAGGATTCTAGACTTTGGGTGGACGAAAACTTGGCCAAGGAAGACAAGGATGTGGAGAAGTGTGGAAAACAATTTTATTTTTTAAGAAAGTCAAAAAGTGAAGAAAGTTTTAACTTTTAATTAATAATTATGCTTAAATTTCGAATGATTAGTACTAAACAATAATATCATATATATAAACCAACACACCAAGAACTCACCAAAGAAACCAGATCAATAATCACTATTAAAAAATAGCTTTTCACCTACGAAAAATTACCAACAAATGCAATCTGTTGGTAATTAGAAATAGATTTTCCGTTGGTAAAAGTTATTCACTTTTAGCTACGATAATCAACAATGAATTTTTTGTTGGTAACGTTTATAACTCTTTACCAAGGGATATTTCGTACCTCATGTAACCGTTTAATATTTGGATCTTTCACCTACGGAATATCTATAGGTGACGTACCGAATATTACCAACGGATGCAATCTATTGGTAATTAGAAACGGATTATCCGTTGGTAAAAGTAAGTCACTTTTAACTACGATAATCAACAACGAATTTTTCATTGGTAATGATGATATCTCTTTACCAATGAATATTTCATACCTCATGTAATCATTTAACATTTGAATCTTTCATCGATAGATATTCCGTTGGTAATTAGAAACGGATTATCCGTTGGTAAAAATAATTCACTTATCCCACATCAAAAGTTCACAATAAAGTCTTTGGAGTTGCCCTTTATAAATTAATTTGTGGTTAAACAATATTTTGGCCTTTCAATTTGGTTGGTTAAAAGTTAAAAAATTAGAATTATTAAATAAATAATAATAACAATAAAAAATAAATTTTTTTACCATGCCTCATACCTATACGGCTATTTACAACATTGATTTTTATCAATTGTA
>NW_019243810.1:0-1580 GCF_002742605.1 Olea europaea var. sylvestris | reverse complement strand
ATCCATGACCCGCACTCGATTTGTAGAACGCCACAAGAATAATGTTGATAAGTTCAGTTGTGTTCGATTAAGAACAAGGAATGAAAGCAATAGCCTTTCAATTAATTCGCAAAATAATGTCTGGTAAAAATTACATGGAAGATATAACTTATATTTATACTAATCCTAGACTATAAGTTATAAAAGGCATAAATTACTAACAAAGAATAAAATGTGGAAAATTATTCATCCAATATCTCTAGAATTTGATTAGGAATAAAATTCTAACAAAATATGGAAAAAATGCGGAAAAGGAAAAATTCTTCCCGAAATAATCCTATGCGGCCGCATGGAGTAATTCTATGCGGTCACATAGAAGAACTTCTGTCTGCCAAAATTACTCTTGCCGATATACATGCGACCGCATGCTAGTTAATACTATGCGGTCGCATAGTACTTCCTTTGGCCTCTGACTTCGTCTACTTGTATTGAATTGATCCATTTTGATTCGGCTCTCGACCTCAACATGAAAGTTGTCTCGTTTTGCGTCCCAAACATCGTCCCATCAATGGTTTCTCGAACGAGCAATCCAATCACTTGTTTCACTTGCTTTGCCCTCGATCGCGTCATCGGTCCACCTTTGATAATCAACGGGTCTCGTCTCAAGCTCGTCGTCTTCAAGCTTGGTGCGTGCTGTCGTAGGCACTCCAAATTAAAATATATACTTCTTAAAATTAATGTAGTAGCGGAAGTAAGGGTCGATCCCACGAAGAGTGATTAGTTTATTTCTATGCTAAATAAACAATGTTTGGGGGTTTTGAATGCGTTGAAATCAATTTTAGAGAAAGCAATCAATAACAATGCAAATTAACGATTTAAATCAATGAATAAAACTAACCTTGGTCTGAGTCATATCCACCTTCAAAATTTTACAACTGATCATAGATGCAAGTATGAATCAATTTATATTTTGAATATTCACCGTCGAAAAAATCATTACCATTCAAATTAATTTCGTATTCCTCCTTAAGTGTAATTAGTTAGGGAAACGACCTTCTAACTAATCCTAATTATCTAACAACCATAGACAAGCACTAAGATTTAATTCAATAACAGCTTTACGTATTAGAGAAATCGATGAACTAGATAACACAAGCCACGCGTTTGCATTTAACCTATTCAAACATTCTTCCTAAGATTTAATAATTTCCAAACTAGCAAATCACTAATCCTAGTTACTTCACAAGTTAAATCAATCAAACAATTACGGATTTGATGTTTAACTTAGCGACAGATTGTAATGAATAACAAACTAGTATGCATCCTAGCAATTAAACACAACAATCATTGAAAATAAGTGCAAAAGAATGTTCAATACCCAAAAACATGAATTAAACTAATAAAATAATTCGATCTTGCAGTTGTATAGATTCCAGGGCTTCAATATCCTCGACCAAGTATGAGAAATAGCTAGACATCTTCAATTTTAGAGCACAAAAGAGAGAAAAGTGATTTGGGGACATTCTCTAGGTTTTTGGACAATTTTTTGGTTTTTATATGGTGAAAAAAGATTGTTGCCATAAGTGGTTGGAAGAAATAAG
>NW_019243809.1:0-1581 GCF_002742605.1 Olea europaea var. sylvestris | reverse complement strand
GTATGAGGGATTTCGGCGATTTTTCGAAAGAATGAGCGCTTGCATATTTGGAACGCTTGGATAGTCGGCGTACGAAGAATTGATCGTAACTTTTGGACACGGTGTCCGTTTCGGGCCCATAAGTACTTTTTGGAAATGTAGCGACCGTTTTGGATTGAACTCACATCTTCGTCGTGACATATGAAGGATTTTAGCAATTTTTCGAAAGAATGAGCGCCTGCATATTTGGAACGCTTGGACAGTCGGCGTACGAAGAATTGATCGTAACTTTTGGACACGGTGTCCGTTTCGGGCCCACAAGTGCTTTTTGGAAATGTAGCGACCGTTTCGGATTGAACTTAAGACTTCGTTGTCACGTATGAGGGATTTCGACCATTTTTGGAAAGAATGAGCACATGCATATTTGGAACGCTTGGATAGTCGGCGTACAAAGAATTCAGCGAAACTTTCGTACATGGTGTCCGTTTTGTGCCCATAAGTACTTTTTCGAAATGTGGCAACCATTTTGGATTGAACTCACAATTTCATCGTGACGTATGAGGGATTTTAGTGATTTTTTGAAAGAATGAGCACTTGCATATTTGGAATGCTTGGATAGTCGGCGTACGGAGAATTCAGCTTAACTTTTGCACACAGTGTCCGTTTTGGGCCCATAAGTACTTTTTGGAAATATAGTGACCGTTTTGGATTGAACTGAAGACTTCGTCGTGACGTATGAGGGATTTTGACCATTTTTGGAAAGAATGAGCACATGCATATTTGGAACGCTTGGATAGTCGGCGTACAAAGAACTCAGCGTAACTTTCGCACACGGTGTCCGTTTTGGGCCCATATGTACTTTTTTGAAATGTGGCGACCGTTTTGGATTGAACTCACGACTTCATCGTGACGTATTAGGGATTTATCATTTTTTCGAAAGAATGAGCACTTGCATATTTGGAACGCTTGGACAGTCGGCGTACGAAAAATTGAGCGTAACTTTTGCACACGGTGTCCGTTTCGGGCCCATAAGTACTTTTTGGAAATGTAGCGACTGTTTTGGATTGAACTCAAGACTTCTTCATGACGTATGAGGGATTTTAGTGATTTTTCAAAAGAATGAGCGCTTGCATATTTGGAACGCTTGGATAGTCGGCGTACGAAGAATTGAGCGTAACTTTTGCACACGGTGTCCATTCCGGGACCGTAAGTACTTTTTGGAAATGTAGCGACCGTTTTGGATTGAACCCACGTCTTCGTCGTGACGTATGAGGGATTTTGGCCATTTTTCGAAAGAATGAGCGCTTGCATATTTGGAACGCTTGGATAGTCGGCGTACGAAGAATTCAGCGTAACTTTTGCACACGGTGTCCGTTTCGGGCCCATAAGTACTTTTTGGAAATGTAGCGACCGTTTTAGATTGAACTGAAGACTTCGTCGTGACGTTTGAGGGATTTCGACCATTTTTTAAAAGAATGAGCACATGCATATTTGGAACGCTTGGATAGTCGGCGTACACAGAATTCAGCGTAACTTTCGCACACGGTGTCCGTTTTGGGCCCATAAGTACTTTTTCGAAATGTGGCGACCATTTTGGATTGA
>NW_019243808.1:0-1581 GCF_002742605.1 Olea europaea var. sylvestris | reverse complement strand
TGGGTTTTAGAACTCAGATCTGTGTGAAGATACACCGTCGAGTCACCGACGTACTAGAAGTTTATATTCTTCTGCCCTTCACCACCATACTTTACTTAAGGAGGCAGGAGTCGCAATTGACTTCAATCACCGCCACAATGGAAAATCTAGAGAGCTTTAGTCGACGAGTTTAACATCTGTATATATGCTGATTGCTGTGTGTATATACAGGACAATGAGAGATAGAAAATGGTGTGTGAGAGAAGAGTGAGAGAGAGAGTGTGTGTGTGTGATAATTCCAATCTATATCATTATGTGTGTGTGAACGTAACGTGTCAGAGAAAAAGAATGAGGGTAGAGAGAGTGCATATTCACATTGCGAAGGAAGTGGAGGTTTTACTTTTTTGACGTTTATACTTTTTTTAGTGTTAGAAATGGGAAATTTTTACAAGTAAAGAAAAAATAACAAATGTATTTTCTCATTTGAAAATTTGTTTTGAAAATGCTTTTCATACTTTTAAAATTCTAAAATTTTGAACTATACAATGGACTCGTATAAACTTTTTTCATATTAGTCAGACCATGAAAAATTTCTGATTTTTGTGAGAACGGAAAAAAACTTTCTTTAATTTCAATAGCATATTTTGCATAACTCAGAAATTAATTGAAACAAGAAATTATTGTTATCTTCTGTTGGTTTATAAGGTCAAACTATTGACTTTCATCTTACCAAACAGGTAGGTTGAAACAAGGAAATTGTGAACAACGTTATGTTGAGAGTAATGATTTATTTTTATTTTTTTTAATTTTTGTGTAAATGATAGAAAGGATTGTTGAATTTGGTTCAATGATGAAGGAACACATTCAATGTGCTCAAACACTTGAGATTCATCATATATATCTTGGTCCTATAATTCAAAATGCAACGATGCAAAAGTTGGCAAGCGAGGTGAGTAGTGCAATTATCACAAATCTGAACTATGCAAAATATTTTTATGTCATACTTGATTGCACTCCGAATTTCATTTTATTTGTTATTTTATTATTGATTTTAAATTAACAAAGTTAGTTCGTAAAACTCTTATAAACGAAAAAAAAAAAATAAAAAAATTTACTCGCTAGATACAATTTAGGAGCCCAAATTCAGAAGTTCACCTCAAGCCTGTGAAACACAAGTACGGCCTTGCACATATGATACGAACATGTCGAATCGATAATTCACTTCTCGTCAAGCCTAGATTCCACGTTAGATACCACGATCAACAGCACAACTCCGCCGTTTGAAGTCAAAGGTTGCACTTCACGATTTGCAGCTAAATCCCTTTTAGCCTGCAACTTCTCTCAATCCTTCCAAATATGTCCCTTATGATTGCAGTAGAAGCAAAACAAATTGTTGTATTCTTCGATCTGACCTTTCGTCAACCACCATGAGATATAAGGTCTTCTTCATCCCTCGATATAGCTTCAACTTCTCATTTGAGTACAAAGCATCGTAGATGTCGTCTATAGTCAAAGTATTCTGACTATACAAAATTGTGTCCCGAAACGATGCGTAAGAAGCAGGCAACGAACACAACAGGATCAAGGTCAGATACTCTTCAT
>NW_019243807.1:125688-126989 GCF_002742605.1 Olea europaea var. sylvestris | reverse complement strand
TTTCACACGGTGTTCGTTTTGGGCCCATAAGTACTTTTTGGAAATGTGGCGACCATTTTTGATTGAACACACAACTTCGTAGTAACGTACGAGGGATTTTGGCCATTCTTCGAAAGACAGAGCGCTTGTATACTTAGAACGCTTGGAGAGTCGTCGGACGAAGAATTGAGCATAACTTTTGTACACGGTGTCCGCTTTGGGCCCATAAGAACTTTTTGGAAATGTAGCGATCATTTTAGATTGAACTCACCACTTCGTAGTGCGTATGTGGGATTTCGGCCATTTTTCAAAAGAATGAGCAATTGCATAATTGGAACGCTTGGATTGTCGACGTACGAAGAATTGAGCGTAACTTTTGCACACGGTGCCCATTTTGGGCCCACAATTACTTTTTGGAAATGTAGCGACCATTTTGGATTTAACTCACAACTTCATCGTGACGTACGAGGGATTTTGGCCATTCTTTGAAAGAATGAGCGCTTGTATATTTAGAATGCTTAGAGAGTCGGCGGACAAGGAATTCAGCGTAACTTTTGCACACGATGTACGCTTTGGGCCCATAAGAACTTTTTGGAAATGTAGCGATCGTTTTGGATTGAACTCACCACTACATCATGACGTATGAGGTATTTCAGCCATTTTTCAAAAGAATAAGCACTTGCATATTTGGAACGCTTGGATTGTCGGCGTACGAAGAATTGAGCGTAACTTTCGCACACGGTGTCCGTTCTGGGCCCATAAGTACTTTTCGGAAATGTAGCGACCGTTTTGGATTGAACTCACCACTACGTCGTGACGGATGAGGAATTTGGGCCATTTTTCGAAAGAATGAGCACTTGCATATTTGGAACGCTTGGATTGTCGGCGTACGAAGAATTGAGCGTAACTTTCGCACACGGTGTCCGTTCTGGGCCCATAAGTACTTTTCGGAAATGTAGCGACCGTTTTGGATTGAACTCACCACTACGTCGTGACGTATGAGGTATTTCGGCCATTTTTCGAAAGAATGAGCACTTGCATATTTGGAATGCTTGGATTGTCGGCGTACGAATAATTGAGCGTAACTTTCGTATACGGTGTCCGTTTTGGGCCCATAAGTACTTTTTGGAAATGTAGCGACCGTTTTGGATTGAACTCACAACTTCGTCGTGACATACGAGGGATTTTGGCCATTCTTCGAAAGAATGAGTGCTTGTATATTTAGAATGCTTGGAGAGTCGGCGGACGAGGAATTGAGCGTAACTTTTGCACACGGTGTCCGCTTTGGGCCCATAAGAACTTTTTGGAAATGTAGCGACCAT
>NW_019243807.1:125000-125275 GCF_002742605.1 Olea europaea var. sylvestris | reverse complement strand
GAACTCACCACTTCGTCGTGACGTATGAGGGGTTTTGGCCATTTTTCGAAAGAATGAGCACTTGCATATTTGGAACGCTTGGAGAGTCGACGGACGAGGAATTGAGCGTAACTTTTGCACACGGTGTCCGCTTTGGGCCCTTAAGCACTTTTTGGAAATGTGGCGACCGTTTTGGATTGAACTCACCACTTCGTCGTGACGTACGAGGGATTTTGGCGATTCTTCGAAAGAATGAGCGCTTGCATATTTAGAATGCTTGGAGAGTCGGCGGACGA
>NW_019243807.1:94610-119506 GCF_002742605.1 Olea europaea var. sylvestris | reverse complement strand
AATAAAATAATATTACATGTAACTTCATTTTTTGTAGCCACGCATTCTTAAAAAATTACTATTCCAATTTTATTTTATATATATATTTTTTTTCAAATTCTCATTATAATGGAGGCCAAACAAGGGCTTAATATTATAGATTGGATTTGAAATATTAATAGAATAATACACAAAAATATTATGATTTTTTTTTCTTGACCCTGTTTAGCATTGTTTATTTTTAATATTAAACATGATAGAATTGGACAAAACATTGAACAAGTATCTTTTATGGCTCTTTTTTTCATCTTGTCTAAATATGTTTGTATCATTGTGCTGGAAATGTACCATATGGTGACTGGCTCGTGATGAGTTGAGGACAATTTAAACTTAGATTCCTCAAAAAAATAAAAATAAAAAGTCTTATTTTAGTCACTCGACTTTAATTTAATTCAGTTTAATCATTTAATTTAAATTTTAGTCGGTTGTTATGTCACTTTTTTGATAAACTAAAAACTAAGCATTCATGGAACTAAACCATTGAAATCTACAAAGAACATGCACTTTTGGAGATAAAAGTTTCCCGTTCTGTCTATTTATTCTATACATTTTGCATGCAACCTCATCGACCAAATTGTAGAATTAGAATTATCGTAGTAATCTTCCATGTAGGTAAAGTCGAATCTAAGCTAATAAATGCTATGTCTCGTCTAAGCCTTTCTCAAGCAATCATTAATTTTAAAGAAATGAAGTTGATGAGATTCAAAGTTGAAGGTTCAAATTAACCAATTAAAGTTTGACTACAACAATAAAACTATGTAGTAAGTCGAGGATGTTTTTTTGTTTGCTTTTAAAGAATAGCATATATACATGCACAAATCGTGTACTATTAAGTTCAAAATTTGCTCAAAATTTTGGTATTGATCAAGTTGGTTAAGAAAGCCTATCAATTAATTACGAGAATTTGAATCTCAAACGTGTTCTACTCCTCGATTAGATTACCAAAATACAAGTAGTTTCTCAAAATCAGTTTCGGGCAAATGAGAAAAATAAGGCTGAAAATGAAATGCTAAACACGTGATAATTGTTAGAAATTGAAATTGTAATATGGTAATTCTGGCTTGACACGTTGCATATTTCGATCTTTCGGGGATAATGTTGCAAGATAACTTTACTCATGTTCTCTCCTCTTGCCACATTTGTGGAAAGTTTTTATCATATTCACTGGGCAGAAGATCATGCCTGTTGTAGAATATGTTGAAAAGTCCTGTCTTTTTTAAATGGTTGTGTCTTCAAATAGGTGAAAATTTCCAATGCCACGTCTTTTCGAATAATTCTATCTTTTCATGACACAACTTTTCTCATATTATATAAATAGACCTCCAATGTTTGAGATTTGAGAGTTCACATAAAGCATATCATCTGAGTATATGTTCTAGTCCATTTTCTTTAAAGGAGTGTACAACAGCAATAGTAGGTTAGATAGTTTTCGTAAGTTAAAAGTGTTCCTATTGTGGAACATGATCGTTGTATCGTGGGAGACGAGTATCCTAGTTCTTTAGCACATGTAAAGGACATTATCGTTTTAAGGAAAAATATTTTATTTCTTACCTCGACCAAATTTGGTCATTCTCTTTTTCCCTATATTTCTAGCAAGTAGAAACTCTCCTCGATCTTTTGCTCATAGAAAGTTAATGGTCAAAATTTAATTTATGCACCAATATTTCTCAACATTCTATTGGGTTCATCGAAAATGAGAATTTGTGTTTAATATTTAAGAAGTACATTAACTATGCTAAATCGAAGATGGGGTTCTAAACTGGCATGAGTGGCTCCTTCAAAAATTGGAACTAGCTAGTCACCCTAGCTTAAACATATATTTCTAAGTTTATAAATTTGGTCTAGTTATATCCAAACAATAATCGAATATTATGTAAATTTTTACCATTTGATCTCATCGCATAACCAATTTAATTGGTAAAAAATGGTTTAAATTGAGGTAAAAGAAAATCTCAAAATAGTTTGAACAAAAATTGACTGCAGTTATAAGTCAAGCTTGAACATGTTAACACCGCTATGAAGGGCTCATTTATGTATTTACACCTACCTGTGAAACTCACTAAAGTAGTAGTAGAAGTGAAACGATACTATATAATTACTACACATTGTTTTTTTTTACCTCATTTAGCTCATGCTTGACCCTTTTTTTTAAATTTATTTTTTTTCTCAAATTTATTTTCAATCACATTCTCTCAGTACAATAATTTTGTTCGCGGATCCAAAAATTTTCCCCACTTTTAATCAAACATTCTAGAAAATCATTTTTTACAAATTTATTCTTGAAAAAAATATCTACCAATAGATTCTTGGTATTATTTGCGTCAAATTCTCAATCTTTTGTGACAAGACTATATTCTAAGCCCATACCAACCTGAGTACAAAGAAAAAAAATTCTGAAGCCCGCACCTATTCATTAATGGGAAGAGTTCACAAATCAAGTTTTAACTATGCCTAATTAAAAATTCACGTTACAAGTTCCATTAATGCAAAATCAGGTTTTAACTAATTAATTAAAAATATTTATTAAATAAAGATAATAAAGTCACAATTATTTGATTAATAGTCACAGATTCATTTACAAGTCATTTATCGTCAACTTCATTAGTCACAGATTGTTTCGAAGTCATAAATAAAAAAAAAATTGTAAATCACAAATTATTTCTAAGTTACGAATCATTCAAATTACAGGTTACATTTATCTACAAATTACATAGGTCACAGTTTGTTGGTCACAAACTTTTTTTTAGTCACAAATAACAAATTGTTGGTCATATGCATCAAACACCCAATCCTGATACTGATCGGCCACTAATTTTTGGTCCCAAACGCCTAAGTAGTTGGTCACAGATGTCTAATTATTGGTCACAAACCCCTACCATCACTACCACCGCAACTACCATTGCCATCATCATCAACATCAACATCAACACAACAATGGTTGGACACCTCCGCCTCCAGAACCACCATCATCTCACCAACATGAGCGTCACCGTGTCCTGCCACAACCATCATTAGCATTACTGTACCCGTAACACCACCACGCCCACAACACACCACCACCCACAGCACACTACCACCATCTCCTCTATCTCCATTTACACCACCCCACCAAGAATCCACAAACTCGCCCCCACCACCACTACCACAACACGCTATCACTGCCTGTGCAACCACCACCTCAAAAGGCAACAAAAATGTCCAAAAATCACAAGAAAAATCACTGCACATCGTCGCAAAATCACAGTAAAAACCTCCGCCTGCGCAACCAACACCTCAAAAACGCAAGTAAAATGCCGAAAAATCACAAGAAAAACCTCTGCCTGCGCAACCAACCACGACAATGCCGCGCGACGCCGCTGTGAGAGCTGACTTCAATGCTCACAGCTCAGATCGACGGTGTGACTTCAACTGGCAACGCTCATATCGCCAACTACGATGGCGCCGCACTGCAGCAACTATATTGCCGCTCGACCCTCACATCTCCGACAATGACGGCGACGGCATTCCTTAACGTTGATGGTTATCGACGGAGGGTAGAGAGAGAAGAGAAGTCGACGTGACAACTCAGAAGAGAAAGGGAAGAAAGACGGGATTGAAAATTGAAAATGGGGGAAATGATTAAGGTTTTTAATTGAATTGGAGATTAATTATTTATAATACCTACTTGAATTTGAAAGTTTAATTACCTAGATTTATGTAATTTTCCCCTAATTAATTTGGTCAAAGAAGACCATAAACTAGTTTTATAAAGAAACATGGCCCAAAGTAGAATTTCATTAGTGGGAATATTTCGTTTTGCCCTTTTGGGTAGAAAAGGAGAATTAGACGTGAGTACAAAAATACACTGTGATTTTTTTATTTTTTGGATTATATTAAAATTCAACTAGGTGCACGTCATCCTTACATTGAGAACGTGAATTTTTCTATTTTTTTTACTTGATTTGAGAATTTTTTTGTGTCACTAGTCAAAGTTGAACGTGCGTTACACATTATTATGAAATATTTTATCAGTACTGTAAAAGTAATATTTGAATATGTACGAATGTTAATTAATTTAGAATTAATACCGGGGAATATATATTTGACAATGAATGTTAAATCATTTATTTAATTTCAATTAAGTAAAACTGAATGTTAATTAGCATACGTGGATGTGAATATTGAAATGCATCATCAAATGTAAAATTTATAATAATTTATAATTAAAATTAATAACATCGAATGCATAAAATAAGATGAATATTAATTAACTGAATGTGAGTGTTAATTAATTAAGAATTAATAATAAGGGATTCATACATTAATGAAAGCATACATGTGAAATGAATCTGTCAAATATACATGTACATTGATGTTAACTAAATGGTTAAATAAATTGAATATATATTGAAAAATGAAAACGTCAGATAAGTAGGGTTAGAATCATCTGAAAAATGATTATCACTTGATGTCATATTATAAATTATAGATTATTGCACTTGATTGTAAAAAATTAATTTAAAAGCATTTAAACTGTAATAGCAAATGAAAATGACAATTTATTTGGTGAATTTAAATTGTAAGCTGCCTTACAGTTTTAATTAATAATCTGTAAGCTGGTCTAGACAATTAGTAAAAATAAAATTAGAAGAATAGAAGGAAAAAAAAAAAAATTAATCCCAAAATAATAGAAAAAGGTGTAATTTAATTACAGTTTTTAATTACATTATAACTCATTTTTACACATCTAGGTATAATTGTAGATTTGTGGTTCTAGGAATAATAAGCTAATTAATAAAAAATAATCCACAAGTAATAAGAAATTTAAATTATTCAACTGTATGCCAATGTATGATTCTCGTCTGCCAGCCTCTTTCAAAATTGCAAGTTTGATTTCCAAAAATAAAAAATTTCAAGCTGGAAATAGAAATTGTTTTCTTTTTGAAAAAAAAATAAAATAGTGATTTATTATGTCCATGCGAAAATGTAATATAATTAGGGAAATTGACACAAATAACACTAAAATAAAGTATAGCAATTTTAGCATTCCTCGTAAATTTATTTCCTTTCTTGAGAAGGCTTGATACAAGTTTTGAATACTTGGTAAAATGAATTTTTCCGTTTGTGTGATGGACAGATACAAGCTTTTTCTCTCGTTCTCGACCTAATTCGAGCATAAATAATCATAAATTGTCTCTCTGCACAAATTTTTTTCCTCTTATCCTCTATTCTTCATGTAAAACGTAATAGCATACTTTTTACCAAGTTTGGAGTCGTAAAACTTACTTGGAATCCCAAAAATGAGGTTGAATTACTTGTCTCTTGATTGCTAGCTTTCCACACTTCTTTGCATTTAGTCCTTGGTCACAAACTTGATCACAGAGGAAGGAGTTTGATATTCACAACTCAAATACGACTTTTGGAGATAAAAAACTTCCAAATCAAGCCAGCACACTCATGTGTTTTTCTCTGTATTTGAAAACCTGAATTTATATATTTATTTATTTTATTTTTTTGTATTCTTTTCATAATTATGTAGTAATAAAAATTGCATCAGAGTTATTGGTGGTGGTAAGGTTAATTTTCAAATTCAAAACTTGACTCCTCCCTCCACTTATTCTCATGCAATTCGGGTCAAGTCAGCCCATATGAGCGACTCGTTTACTTCCAACACTTCAAATTTACCATTAAAAAAAAAAGCATGGTCATTTTGCTACAAGGTAAGGGAAAACTCAGCCATACATAGGGAAGCATAAAAAACGCCAACCGTCCAAAGGAATCGAAATCATTGATTTTGATCCACATGAACCCCATCAATATTTCGATTGTAAAGCAGACAAAACCAAAGTTATAAAAATCGGATTGGACAGACTGGGTCAATTGGAAAAATCGTGAACCAGCTTTTAATCCGGTCCGATTCTCATTCATTAACTGAAAAATAAAAACCCGACTAATAAATCATCAATCCGACCGGTTTAACCGTGAACCGAAAAACAGGCCACGATTTTTCCCGGGTGATTTAATTAATTTATTTATTTTCACAAAAACTTTTAACTATCTTGATGGGCCTGTAAGTATTATGTCCTAGGTCCAATCAACTTTGGACATAAATACATTTATGTATAATTAATGCAATTTAATGGCTGATCTATTATTTAATTAATAGACAATTAAATAAATAATAGAGTCCGTAGATTCAAATCTTCGTAATTTGTTAATTACAAGGAGTTGTGATTGTGTGATACAAATTATATCTGATTGAATCTTAAATCGTCCGTGGTCGTAAGCAATAACGAGATACGGATATCGTTATTATGGATAGACCATCACGTGTGGCATTTCTTAATTGTGAAGTAAGTAGCTAATCTCACAAGTTAAAGTGTGGTGATACCTAAATGACACGTGGATGTTTTGTTATAGAACAAAACATTGGAGACCCACCGAGAGATTCTACATGGATAACTATCTGAGTGTCAATGGTTAATCTCTAACGTTCGGTAGTGGAATTGACCCTTAGACTTAAGGTTGTCATGATACCTTATATGAGGACAGTCATACTTTGCCGGTATTGGATGTTGCTCTGCAAAAGGAGGTAATACGACATCGTTCGGGTACATCAAGAATCGTATGAAAGTTGTGATTGATCAATAAAGAATTCGTCACTTTTAGATAGTAGGAGATTATGATCTGCGTTTTATTCAATTAAATCGATAACGAAATCCTTGGCTAAGGTGTACTCATAAGTCGAAAAGGAGTTTTCGACTTATGTTGACTTAATAGTGGAGTGAAAGATATGATCGAAATTCAAGATTGACACAATTTCATATTTTTTAATTGATCGGATCATATTGACGAAGGGATTATAGTTTCACGGTAAACGAACGAGTTTGGCTTTGTCATACCATGTGACATTTTCCGTCACATTTATTACCCTGACACATTGCTAGATATCAATCTAGGACGACGAGTGTGAATTGACGATAAATTAAAAAAGTGTTTTAATTTATCAATTTTGATTAGATCAAAATAATATTTCACGTCGTTAGATATCATGGTCGGGAACCTAATGGTTCGCACACAAAAGAGAATTGGAAGATTGCAATTTATCAACTAACTAATTTAACAATCACTGGATAAATTAATTAATTGTGTTGGTTATTTATAGGCCCGAATTAATTAATTGGATTAATTAATTCATGGATCGAATTTAATTAAAATGGTTTAATTAAATATTGGAATGGACCGGGCCAGACCCGTTTGGGCTTATATAAATACAAGGCTAAGGTTTTCAATTCATATGATTTTTCATTATTCGTGCTGGCACAAGAGGAAAACCCTAGTAGCTGCGATCTTGTTCTTTGTGTGGATCACCGTTGGAGGCTAGACAATTGGACAGCTGTGGGTGGCGAATCAAGATTGCTGGAACGAAAAGAAAATCAAAAGGTTTGCAGAATTCTTCAAAGGTATAATCTTTATCACGATTTCTATCTAAACACAAAGGGATCCTTGGTGGGAATCGAAATAATTTTAATTTTTCGCTGTGCATGTATAAGTAGATTCTCAACAGTGGTATCAGAGCCTACTTTGTGTTTGTTAAAAATTGTTTTGCATGTTGGAACAATTAAATGTTAATTGTTTTTCTTGTTTTAACGATTAACGAAATAAATAATTTTTCAAATTCAGAATTAGATTTTGAATAGAAATTATTTTTTGGATTGGAATCTGAAAAAGAAATAAATAAAAGTTATAGAAGTGGGATGCCGGCAGCAACAGTTGCTGCCGGCGATGGCACCGATGCCAGCGGCAGACGCCTCTACTAAATGTATGCCGTTGCCAAAAGCGATAGCAGACGCCGCTGGCGGCCAGCAACAGAACCGCCTAGGCTTATTAGGACGGCGCCATTTTCGGCGCCGCCAGCAAAGAATAAATATAAAAAAAAATTGAGTGAATTGATTAGGTTTACAGTCGGTTTTTGGGGTGAAAGAAGACTGGGGCTTCATCTGAAATTTATGAAACTTTAGGGGGCTGTTTGCAATTAAAGAATATGGGGGTGGTTTTGCAATTTTAAATTAAGGGCTGCTCCGTAATTTTGAAATTTGGGGGGGCCACCCGCAATAAAGGAAATGGGGTCAGTTTGTGCAAAATTTTAAAGAGGGGACCTGTTCTGCTATTTTTTAATTTGGAAGGGTCTGATTTTAATTTCCAGCTTGGGTCAATTTGCAAATTTCAAAAGGATTTTGAATTTGAATTTTTAAAATGGCTTGGAAATTATATTTTAAATGGGTTTGACCTATAATTTAATCTTGACCCAAATTGAAAGTTTAGTTTAAAATTTACGACTTTTTCTATTTTCGTTAAAATATGATTTTAACTTAAATATTAAATTTGACCCTAAATTGAATTTTATTTTATTTAGAAATGTTATCCTTAGATTAAAATATCAATTCAATTTAAATTAGAGTTTGACTTTAATTTAATACTTAATTAAAATTTGATTTTAATTCACCCAAATATATTCTTGTAATTAGAATTGGATTCTAATTTCACATTTAATTAAAATTTGATTTTAATTAAATTGTCTCGCCCTAAATTTCTTCTTGAAATTAGAATTGGACTCTAATTTGGTATTTAATTAAAATTTGATTTTGATTAAATGAATTCGCCCTAAAATCTTTGAATTAGAGTTAGACTCTAATTTTGTTATTTAATTGAAATTTGATTTTAATTAAATTCAACTGCCATAATCTATGAAATTAGAGTTGAACTCTAATTTGATATTTTATTAAAATTTGATTTTAATTAAATAATCCCGCCATATAATTGTTGAATTAGAGTTGGTCTCTAGTTTGGTATTTAATTGAAATTTGATTTTAATTAAATATGCCAGCTAATTAAATAATTGATTAATATGATTAATTAATTATTTAATTGTTCCGATTCATTTGTCTAAAGGAGTTTAGACGACTTAATTGCTAGAAATTTAAAATTAATTTGCATATAATATTAGATATTATATAGGTATACATTTATGTGATGAATGTATTATTAGTGGACAATTATGGACTCAACCATATGGATGTGTTGAATGGTTAATTTTTATTCTTGTCTTTTTTATGAGCCTGCGAGCCCGTTATTATTGTTATTACTTTGGACCTGCGAGCTCTTGATCATTTTGGACCTGCGAGTCCAATTTCCTTTAGGCCTGCGTGCCAACTAGTATAGAATACAAGTTGCAACTAGACTAATTGAAGAGACAAGAAGAGGAGGAGACCATGGAGATGGTGCATTGATACTGTTCAATGTTATACCCCCTAGAAATTGACCAACTAGTCTTCCTTATGGCTCGGGAAGATTGGATGGTAAAAGTCCATAATCATCCGCACTATTATATTATGTTATATATATGTTTATTTGCATGGTAAATATATAATAATATACATATGATTGTATCGTTGTTTTGATGAGACTTATGAATGCAAAATCCCTCCACAAAATATTAAGTCACATTTATGATTGCCTTCCATCATTATAGTGAAAATCAGAGTTCCAAATCGTCTCAACTTGTTGAGTACACTCAAGGCTGGTCTATTAGGGATATGTTTGACACTATGAAATATTAGATATTTCTGAATGATGGGTTCGACTTAACTAAAATTTATCTTTTGTTGAATACATTCAAGGAGATAAATTTTAGAGGCATGTTAAGCTAACACATAAGATGTGTGAAAACAAAGAGTTGTCAGCTTAATGATCTGGGAGTTATATGGAGATACAATTGGTAATAGTATCTACCCAAATGTTATATTAAAGTTTGTTGACTATACTCAAGGTCTTAATATAATAGATGAGATCCCATCCCACTAGGAGTCAAGTATGGACTCCATAAATTTATATAAGAGGGTCATAAATTTGAATTAAACAGTGGGAGCATAATTAATTTAATAAAAGTCCATGTTAAATTAATTAATACATTTTATATATTATTCTTTTTCCTTTTCGTCATTTATATTTATTGAATCGTGAGTAACCATGTATATTTGAATGACATACTGGATGCCAACAACCAAATTAAATCTTTTGATTGGCACTGCAATTTGAGAATTGTTCTCAAGCATGAAAAAGTTGGTTGTCCTTAAGTAACCATTTTCCAGAGACACCTGATGATGACTCAACTAAGGAAAATGTGACTACTATAATAAACACAGTGATGAGATAGTATTGCATGCATGTGATGCTTGCAACTATGTCACTGAGTTACAAAAGCGACTTGAGAGTATAGATGTTAACACATAATTCTTCATTACAAAGAGTTGTATGATAATAATCGTATGTGGAAGGATATGAGACTTCCAAACAACTATACTGGTGCAAAATGACGGAGTAATCTTCAATCGATACTTAGACACTGAAGATGATTGACATTGAGAAATGTCTCAATTGAGTTCAGTCATAAACCATGAACTAAGTAGTGACTTGGTTCTGCAATCTCTGTCAGAGAAAGCTATTCATAACCAATTATGAATTTAACGTGAATAAGTTTGAATGCACAATTATTGAGTTGCTTAACATGTTTAAGACTATTAAGCCCAACATCGAAATTAGTAGTGAGCAAGCCATTGATTCCTCTAAAGATATTAAGAGGAAGTCTAAAGGGGCTTTGTGAAAGCGTCCAACATGGTTAAGACCGTTAAAGCGAAGGACAATACCAAATCTAATGACCCTTGGTTTCATTATAGAATGAAAGGTCATTGGAAGGAATATTGCGTGACTTACGTCTGCTTCACGAGTTTCTTAGGGATTTGATACCAGATGTAAATCCTATATTTATACAAATACGGAAAAACTAAAAGGAAGTAGACCACTGCGAAAGAGAGAAGTTGACATACACGTTGGAGATGAACAAATGTTGCTGCATTGTCTATATAAATATACTTCTTGCAATTGCCTTTTAGTTTAGTATTGGAATAAAAGAAATGTCGCTTTATACCAACTATAGCTGGAACATTAAAATGAATGTCATGTTCCGACATGAACTATTTTAATGTTAAGGACAATAGTTGTTCGTGTTTATTTTGATAAGATCCTAATGGCTATGGTAAATTTACAAAACGACGTTTATATTCTTTAATACTAAGGATTCTATAATGAGTATAGAAATTATAAGGCATAAATACGATAATCTAATTATTACCGAAATCTGGCATGACAGACTTTGTCATATAGATGAAAAGTAATTCCAAAGTTACATAGATATGTATATTTGGGATTAATTGATTTTGATAAGTACAAATTATGCATGTCTGGCACAATAACCAAATCTTCTTTTACTTGAAAAGAAGAAAGGTCAGCATAATTACTGGTCTAATGTATGGTGATGTATATGGACTTGTGTCAATTAATGTCAGGTAATGTTTCTCTTATTTCATCAATGATCATGTATACTTGATGAAAACTCAAACATGAAACTCTTGAAAAGTTCAAGGGATTCACACTAGAATTAGAGAAACAAATAGGTAAAGATACCCTCACATTAAGATTCGATCAAGTGAGAGTATCTTAAAGATAAAATCTAGATTATTTAAAAGAGAATGAGATTCTCTTGCAATGGACTCTTTCATATACACTACAGCAAGGTGGTGTATCTAAAAGGAGGAATCGTTAATTATTAGATATAATGAGATTAATAACAAGCCATGCAAATCTCCCAAAATTGTTTTGGAGTCATGCATTGATTGCAGTGTGCAACACACTAAATCATGTCCCATCTAAATTGGTTAACAAATTCCATACGAGTTATGAAAAGGTAATAGTCTCAATTTATCTTATATGATAGCTTGGGGCCATGACGCTTATTTGAAGCGCCTTAAATCGGATAAGTTTGACGCTAAATCTGATAAATACGTATTTGTGGGGATATTCAAATCAAATGTTTGAATATTAATTCTATCATGAAGAAAGTCTTCGTCTCACAACATATCGTCTTCTTAGAGAAAATATTTACTCTAGGAGAGGACAGTGGGAGTAAAATAGAATTTGAAAGAGTTCAAGAGTCCACAGATATAGTTAACCAAGTAGATAAATCCGAGTTTGGTCCCATATCTGATATGGGACATACTTTGGATCAGGAAGTAAAGACACCTGAGGACATGACAGCTCTATGTGAATCTAGTAGGATCATTCGACCTTCAAGAAGGTGCGAATCCATGATCATTAATCAGGTATTAGTGATCCAGGATAATGAACCTGCTAGTTGCAACAAAATAAAGTCAAGTATTGACTTAAAAGAGACAGCAAGAGGCCATGATATCCGAGATGAACTCGGCGTATGTGAACAAGGTTTGGACCTTGGTCGAGCCTCCTGATGAAATAAAACCCATAAGGTTTTGTAAATAGTTTACAAGGGAAAGGTAGATGTGGATGTGAATATTCATATATACAAAGCAAAGCTGGTAGCAAAAGTTAAGTGTTGATCTTGGTGAAACTTTTCTCCTATGGCCTTGCTGAAGTCCATTCGAGTTTTATTTGCAACAGTTGCATATCGTAACTAAAGATTAAGATAAGTCTCTATGAAGCTGAAATCTTTGATTTGATAGAAAAAGTCGAAGTGTTTGATTTTATCAAATTTGAAGACGAATTGTGTGTTTACAAGAAGATAGTGGGAGCATTGTCGTATTCCTAATATTATAGAAAACGACATCCCTATGTTTCAATCGTTGAAATAATGGTTGTTAAAGGATTTATTCTTGAACGATATGGGAGAAACAACTTGATCTATAGAGATAGATCTAGAAGGTTGCTTAACTCGTCCCAATCTATATAAAATATTGAGAAGATTTTATATGGAGAAATTGGTTTACTCTTAAACGGTGTATTTGAAAGGTTCCAAATGTGAAACAACCGTTGATTCAATAGTAGAAACCTAATACATGATTACTTCAGAAGTAGCAAAGAGTTGCAATCTGGATCATGATGTACATAAATGAACTTGGAGTAGTTCCTAATATTGTTGATCACATGCCATTGTATTGTGATAACAATAGAGCCATTACGAAAGCAAAGGAACTAAGGTCTCATCAATGATCCAAACATGTATTAAGGCGATATAATCTCATCAGAGAGATAATACATAGAAATGATGTAAAGAGAAGAACAAATTCTAACATTTAACAATATTGCAGATCCACTGACAAAGAGTTGTCATAGTATAAACATGATCGTCATGTAGACTTATGATATTGGATACATAAGTGATTCGATCTAGTGCAAGTGGGAGTTTGTAAGTATTATGCCCTAGGTCCAATCAACTTTGGACATAAATACTTTTGATATATAATTAATGCAATTTAATGGCAAATCTATTATTTAATTAATAGACAATTAAATAAATAATAGAGTTCGTAGATTCAAATCTTCGTAATTTGTTAATCACAAGGAGTTGTGATTGTGAGATACAAATTACATCTGATTGAATCTTAAATCGTCCGTGGTCGTAAGTAATAACGAGATACGAATATTGTTATTACGGATAGACCATCACGTATGACATTTCTTACTTGTGAAGTAAGTAGCTGATCTCATAAGTTAAAGTGTGGTGACACTTAAATGACACATGGATATTTTGTTATAGAGCAAAACATTAGAGACCCGCCGAGAGATTCCACATGGATAACTATCTTAGTGTCAGTGGTTAATCTCTAACATTCGGTAGTGGAATTGGTCCTTAGACTTGAGGTCGTCATGGTACCTTATATGAGGACAGTCATATTTTAGCGGTGTTGGATGTTGCTCTGCAAAGGGCCGCTAATACAACATCGTTCGGGTACGTCAAGAATCGTATAAAGGTTGTGATTGACCAATAAAGGATTTGTCACTCTTAGATAGTAGGAGATTATGATATGCGTTTCATTCAATTAAGTCGATAACAAAATCCTTGGCCAAGGTGTACTTATAAGTCGAAAAGGAGTTTTCGACATATATTGACTTAATAGTGGAGTGAAAGATATGATCGAAATTCAGGATTGACACAATTTCATATCTCGTAATTGATCGGATCATATTGACAAAGGGATTATAGTTTCACGGTAAACGAACGAGTTTTGCTTTGTCATATCACGTGACATTTCCCGTCACATGGATTGCCCTGACACATTGCTAGATGTCAATTTGGGACAGCGAGTGTGAATTGACGATAAATTAAAAAGGTGTTTTAATTTATCAATTTTGATTAGATCAAAATAATATTTCACGTCTTTAGATATCGTGGTCGAGAACCTAATGGGTCGCACACAAAAGAGAATTGAAAGATTACAATTTATCAACTAATTAATTTAACAATTGTTGGATAAATTAATTAATTGTGTTAGTTAATTATAGGCCCGAATTAATTAATTGGATTAATTAATTTATCGACCGGATTTAATTAAAATAGTTTAATTAAATATTGGATCGAATCAGGCCAAGCTCGTTTGGGCTTATATAAATACAAGGTTAAGGTTTTCAATTCATATGATTTTTCATTATTCTTGATGGCACAAGAGGAAAACCCTAGTAGCTGCGATCTTGTTCTCTGTGTGAATCAATTGGACAGTTGTTGGTGGCGAATTAAGATTGCTGGAACGAAAAGAAAAGCAAAATGTTTGCAGAATTCTTCAAAGATATAATCTTTATCACGATTTCTATCTAAATACAAAAGGATCCTCGGTGGGAATCGAAATAATTTTAATTTTTCGCTGTGCATGTATAAGTAGATTCCCAACATGGCCACCCATTGTAATTGAAAGCCCAAATAACTTTTTTTTATACAAGTGATTCTCCTATACCTTCATTTTCAAGAAGAACATTCTTTCAGTATTTTAGTAATTTTTCAATATGGGATACTAGCTTCTTTTTAAAGGAGACTCCTCTTTTAATGTTATGGTAGTCTTCCAATGTGGGATACAAGCCAATTGTCAATTCTAAGTGTTTACCAATTTACTTCATCATTTTTATTAACAAATCGTAAACCCCAACAAGATTATAATTTTCAATTTGAACAAAGCAAATTATTTTGACATATTAATTGTTAGTTTTCGAGGTTATAAAATAAATTACTATAATAAATCTAATTAACAAGCATGGATTATATATTCTTTGAATGAGAAAACTAAAATTTAAAAATCTATTATAGTTATGATATTTTATTGTTTATTTGTGTATTTATTTATTTAATTTGTCATCCGGTTCGATATCGGTTTGATCCATTAAACCTCAACCATCTTCATTTTCCGTGTCGTTGTCCGAGTCAGTTTTTAAAACATTGGACAAAACTGTTTAAAAACATTTTGATATCAATAGTCAAAAAAATGGTTTAAAATCAAACGGACCCTTTATACAGTTAACAAAATTGTATGCACAAAACAGTAGAAGACACTGGATTTAAACCTTAAGAATAATGGATTTGAATTTTGTGTTGCAAATTGAAATTCTAAAATGAAGATTGTGAATGGTTAATGTTTCACACTTCACTCGAGATCTAACAGCGAAGTAGCTATAACAGCAGTAACATTCTATACCAAAATTAGGGTTAGGCATGATCTGTTCTCAAGATAATCAAACCGCACCAAGAATCAATAAAAATTTTATAAATGAAGTTATGGGTTCCAAATATGATTGTGGAATCCAATCATTATATAATTCAAGTTTTCAAAGTTGTCACGAATCACTGCATAGTCAGAAAATAATTCTTAAGGATCAAATAATTCAGTTTACGGAATGTATAATAGAATACCCTTTCTAAAGTTCATGAGCTGTATGATAGAGTTATCACCAGAATGCAAAATGAATTTTCTGTGCAGAAGGGGCAGTATAAATTATTTGGTCTCAAACAGTTCCCAAATATATATATATTTCCCTTTTTTTAATTATCTTTGTAAAGGGAAGTAAAGAATAAATCCTTAGGAAGTATTAACCACAACTTTTTATGAGGGTGAAATTAAAATTAAGTATTCTTATCATGATTTCTAAACTTGATTATTTATGATTATTTGAACAGACATCTATCTAATTTAGGTTAAATATGTTAGTGGACGAAAAATCCCTACTTGATAATAATTGACGCACAAGAGATGATTGAACTTAATTGAAATTGATACAGAACAACTAGAGATCAAATAACTTGCATATAATCAATATGCAATATTAATAGAGCGATCGAAGGAGATTCACAAGTCTCAAAAGTTAAATTCAATATTTGAAAAGTTTGAGGATTTAATTGTAAACTTTAAAACTTGAATCAGATTAATTACGAATGATTGTGGAGGATGAAGATCAAATTGTTAAGATTTGAAGATAAAGAACCTTTTGTGCAAACAAAAAAGGACTCAAACTGAACAAAAGGAGAAGTCCCAAGACTAAATTGAACGAGAATAAAAAGTACAAAAGCTACAATCGCAAGTACATGCTATCGTAAGGTGCACGCCGCTAAGAAAAAAAACTTGTATTTCCTATATTGATTCAATATCTTCTTGAGGAGTAATTAGAGCACGAGTTTTGACCTAATTCTTGGTAGTATAAATACTTATCATAATCTACAGTTCAAAGGGGGGCTCTTGGGGGTAGAAAATGCATATTTCTTATAAACTTTGAAGAAGTTTCTGATACATAAAACATATTTTATACTTAAACTTATATGTCTTTGCTTGGGCTAAAGAAGAAGCTATTAAAGAAGATTGATAAAATCATTGAAGGAATTCAAAATTCAAAATTGTTTTCCATCTTTCTTCTCAAACTTTAATTTCAGCGACTTTGCATTAACTCAATTTGTACTTTTGTAATCATATGATGTTCGGCTTATTTTATGGATGCTATGATAATGTTGCAACCTGATATTGGACATCGCTAATTATCTACAACAACTGACAAGATATGAGTTCCGCCGCCAGCCCACACCACCCGTGGGCATACAACACCTATGCTATAGACGTCGACCCCATGGGCGCTCTACGCCCATGCTAGACGTCGACCCCTGGGGGAGCTCTACACCCATGCCCGGACATCAACCCCTTAGGCGCTCTATACCTATGTCAAGACGTCGACCGCCATGGGCACTCTACATCCTAGTTGGACCATCAACCACTATGAGACTCATTACCACTACGCAGTCAATACAACACTTAATTAAAAATCATAAATTGTGTAGAGATCACGCGACGGTTATTACGAACACGACTAGCAGTTGAACGGTCGAAGGTTACCCACTAAGAACGTGGAGACAGTGGAAGAGGTTACGTGAGACACGTGGCACCATAACTGCCCGGCCTTCACATGACTCCAATCGCCTATAAATACTCCAAAAGGCAAAACAGGTAAAAATCTTGGAAAAACTTTAGCTATTTGAATATCTTCTTTCTCCTTTCCTAACTCTCCGTAATTCGATACTAATTCTCACGCCGAAGGTACAACGGGGGAGAAAGCCCCAGCCTCATTTTTGCAGATAACAATTGGTCATCGGAACAGCGGAAGCACCCTACACCGCCAGGAGGGCACGGAGGTTCTTTCCTTAACTATTTCATTGGCGCCGTTTGTGGGAACATTTGAACTAAAAAGCTATGTCGAGAAGACGAACAAGGAGTGATACTCGTTTGGTTGGGAATACGACGAAGATGGAGTCGGAGTCAGTTGCAAGGGGTCACGAACCACCGCCGCCCCCACAGTATGTGACGTAGAGTCAATTCAGTGCTTTGGAGACTCAGTTGACAACAATGATAGCGCTATTACAAAGCCAGTTGCAAAGAGCCGCGGTCTTCCATTGAGCCCGACGGAAGTGACAAACCAACAGCCGCTTCAAGCACCACCTACGGTTGTTCCACCCATCGCTCGGTAGGTGACGAGAGATTCAGGGGCTCTAGTGGTCGTAGCCTACCATCAAGTTATGAAGTTTCCAACTAGCAGGGGAGTCGAGTGCGTGCGAGGGGATCAGCATACAATAAGGAAATGCTATGTGGATAGTATACAGGCTAAAGGCTCACCACCAATCATGATGCTGGATGTGGAACTCCCAAGGAGGCGGATTGAGCCACTCGATATGACTGAAAAAATCTTCATAGTCGAGGGACGGGAGTTTAGCATTAGAAAAGGTTTGGGATCCGAAGAGAAGGAAAAATTGACAAAGTGTCTAGCCAGTAACTTCGATGTTTTCGCTTGGGGCCCAGAAGACATCCCAGGGATCAGCCAGACCATTGCGCAGCACCGCCTCGGTGTCCAACCAGGGGCTAAGCCAGTGAAGCAGAAAAAAATCTTGCCTAGAGAGCAAGTCGTAGCCAGAGTAGAGGTAGAAAAATTGCTACAGGTGGGTTTTATTCGAGAAGTGCAGTACCCCGAGTGGTTGACAAACATTGTACTTGTGAAGAAGTCAAACAGAAAGTGGCACATGTGTGTAGATTATACTGGGTTGAACAAGGTATACCCAAAAGACTCATACTCGCTTCCCAAGATAGATCACCTAGTGGACGCTACATCGAATCATGAAAGGCTCAGCTTTCTAGATGCATTTTTGTGTATCATCAAATTTCAATGGTCGAGTCCGATCAAGAGAAGACGTCATTTATCACAGACTTTGGCACATGCTGTTACACAGCCATGACATTCGGTTTGAAAAACGCCGGGGCAACTTATCAGAGGATGGTGAACAAAGTCTTTAGTGGGCTGATCGGGGATGTTGTAGAGGCCTATGTTGACAACATGGTGGTCAAGAGTGCCAAGGCTGATGACCATGTAGCCTGTTTGCAGAAAGTGTTTGATATTGCCTGACAAAACAAATTGAGGTTCAATCCAGAGAAGTGTGTTTTTGGTACTGCAGGAGGAAAATTTCTAGGTTTCATGATCACGCAAAGGGGCATCGAAATGAACCCAGATAAAATTCAGGCAATACTGGAAATGAAAAGCCCCACCAGTAGGAAGGGGTCTAGAGGCTAACAGGGCGGGTAGCCGCTTTAAATCGTTTCATGAGCCAGGCGGCAAATAAATGCTACCACTTCTTCCAGGCTTTAGGGGGTTCCTCCAATTTTGAGTAGACCCAGGAGTGTGAAGAGTCACTTTGGTACCTGAAGCAGTCATTACAAGAGCCTCCAATCTTGGCCAGTTCATGCCTCGGGGACGTGTTGTGTCTCTACTTGGCAGTTTTACCATAGGCAGTCAGCACGGTGCTGGTTAAAGAATTCTCAAAGATGCAAAAATCGGTCTACTATGTGAGCCAAGTATTGAGGGGCGCAGAGGTAAGATACAACCTGGCTGAGTTGCTGGTATTTGCATTAATTGTCGAGCTTAGAAAGCTGAGACCATATTTTCAATCTCACACGGTGCAAGTAATGATCGGCCAACCTATCAAGCAGATCCTACATCGACCGGAAACCTCTGGAAAGCTGTTGAAATGGGTAATCGAGTTAAGTGAGTTTGATATCGAGTTTAGGCCAAGGACGACCATTAAGGCGCAGGCTCTAGCGAATTTCATCACTGAGCTCACAATTCTGCCCGAGCACCCGCCAAGGGAACAGACAGATTGGAAATTTTTTGTGGACGGATCTTCGAATGATGAAGGATCCGAGACGAGGATCATAATGATAGGGCCAAATGGTGAAGAGTTGGAATACTCCCTGCGTTTCAAATTCCCAGCTACAAATAATGATGCTGAGTACGAGGCGGTGATCACGAGTTTAGGACTGGCAGCCAGACTCGGGGTAACTTCTGTAGAAATTTGCAGTGGCTCTCAGTTGATAGTCAAGCAAGTGACGGGAAAATTTGAGGCAAAAGATGGAAAGATGGCAGCGTATTTAATGGAGGTCAAAAATTTGCAGAAGGGGTTCACTAGGTTCAAAATAACAAAGGTCCCTGAAAAGACAATGAGTGGGCGAACTCATTGGCTAAGCTTGAATCCGATAACCCCAGACATCTGCCTTGCACAGCAAATGTACAAATCTTGCGGCGACCTAGCATCCAACATGCTGTCGATGTTATGAATGTAGAGCATGGGGAAAGTTGGATGGACCCGTTGGTTGAATATCTCACAAAGAACAAGCTGCCGGAAGATGCTTTCGCTACAAGAAGGCTAAGGGTTCGGACAGCCTCGTTTGCCATCATCAATGGGCTGCTTTACAAGCGAGATTTCACAATGCCGTATTTGAAATGTTTGCAACTGACAGAAACACGAGAAGTACTAGTCGAGATACATACAGGAATTTGTGGCAACCATCAAGGGGCAACCGCCCTTGCGTTCAAGGCACTACGACAAGGATATTATTGGCCTAGCATGAAGGAAGATGCTAAGGAGTTGTTGAGAAAGTGTGATGCATGTCAACGCCATGAAAATTTGATCCATATTCCAGCCGAGCAACAGACGACAGTTCTTGGGGTGTGTCATTTCTTCCAATGGGGGATGGACATCTTGGAGCCTTTGCCCCTAGCCATGGGGCAAAGGAAGTTCTTGCTAGTTGACATAGACTACTTCACTAAGTGGATGGAGGCTGAGCCCTTGGCCACCATCACAACGACAAAGGTGCAAGGTTTTATCTGGAAAAATATCATATGCAGGTTTGGGATACCCAGAGTAGTCATTACAGATAATGGCAAACAATTCGACAATCACAGTTTTAGAGCCTTTTGCACAAGTTACCACATCGACCACAGGTTGACTTCGGTCGCTTACCCACAGTCAAATGGACAGACTGAAGTGGCCAATCGAACCATACTATGGGATCTGAAGACAATGCTGGAAAAGGAGAAAAGACTTTGGGCGGACAAGTTGCCCAATGTACTATGGGCGTATCACACGACCCACGGGAATCGACTGATGAACCACCTTTTAAGTTGTCATTCGAGATGGAGGTAGTTGTCCCCGTTGAAATTTTGAGTGAGACTAGCTAAATGAAAATCAAGCAGCTTGACGTCACAACCACCAGGGAGGAACTCGACTTACTCGAAGGGGCTAGAGAAAGGGCAGCGATAAGGATGTTAGCATACAAACGAGGGGCCGCTGAGTATTTCAACTGAAGGGTAAGATCTAGAGTTTTTCAGTCAGGAGATCTTATACTAAGAGATGCAGCTGCAGCAGGACACCCCTCACCGAAGCTCAGGCTGAATTGGGAAGGACCGTATGAAGTAATCCGCAGCCTCGAAAAAGGAGCCTATAGTCTGAAAGATATGAAAGGGAAGCCATTGGGTATACCATTGAATGTGGAACATCTCAAAAAGTACTATCAATAGACCCGCAAATCAGAAAGATAGGCTGTTTTCTTTGTAAATACAGTAGATAAGTTGGTTTAATTGTTTCCTTAATGTAAGGCCTGTTATAGGCACGATCTATTGCAATTATTCGTGTTATTCAATGAAAGGCCCTGGAGGTGGCAGATGATGAGGGCGCTAAGGAAAGGACAGCCTAGCTGGGACGTCCTGGTGCACTTCATGAGCTCTCTAAACCAAGCAATTTATATGTTGATATGCAGCTTTAACCCCCCCCCCCCACGACAACTTGACAATGCTTTTCATTCCTAGCGTAGAGCCATAAAAACCAAAAATTTGGTTAAGGCCCTAAACCGCTAGACCCCACAGTCAATGGTCGACATAGCCCAAGGGGCTAGGTGGAGAGCCATCAAAACCAAAAATTTGGTTAAGGCCCTAAACCGCTAGACCCCACAATCAATGGTCGACATAGCCCAAGGGGCTAGGTGGAGAGCCATCAAAATAAAAAATTTGGTTAAGGCCCTAAACCGCTAAACCACACACTCGACGGTCGACATAGCCCAAGAGGCTAGGCGGAGAGCCATAAAAATAAAAATAAAAATTGGTTAAGGCCATAAACCGCTAGACCACATAATCAATGGTCGACATAGCTCAAGGAGCTAGGCAGAAAGCCATAAAAATCAAAAAATTGGTTAAGGCCCTAAACCGCTAGACCACACAATCAATGGACGACATAGTCCAAAGGACTAGGCGAAGAGCCATCAAAACTAAAAAATTGGTGAAGGCCCTAGAACACTAATATCGTACACTCGACGGATCGACATAACCCCAAACAAGCGGGTAAAAATCTATGGTTGAAATACAAAAAAGAGTTGAACAATAACAACGTTCAATAAGAAGGTTTCCATACACAAAATGAAATATAACTTCCCGTACACATTCCGGACCAGTAAGACCATAGCATTCAATGAGAAACCAACCAACTGCAAAATAAGAAGTGATTTTTAGTCCACACCCCGACTGGTAGGAAGTAAAAAACTAACAAAAACGAGCAGCTGTGGAAATAGCTAAGAGATCTTCAGCTGAAAAATGACTCAACTCGAGTGAGAGGTCCCTTCGCTCGCACCCCACGATATGTGTCTGAAGGTTTGAGACTAAGGGGCTCCACCATCCCGACCTTTGCACTGCGCTAAAAATCGATCAAAACTTCACGGATTAATAGAAGGGTGCTCGACGGATATCCATTTCTTCGCCAACTTGATAGACGCAGCCATCGCCTTTCCCCCATATGAATGAAGAACCTTGGAAAAATCCGACGATAACTTATATTGCTCTATAGATGCCTCCAATTCCTTAGTGTACTCTGCGGAGGCCTTGTATCGCCCCACCGCCTCCTCCGGTGCTCGGGCCAAAACAGATCACAAATTATCAATTTCAGTCTCTTGCTCACAAGCTCGAGCTCCAAGGTCTTGACAGACTTCCTCAAGGAGGAATTTTTCTTCCTAAGATGATGAACTTCCTTTTTCTTGTCTTCCGAGAGGGCTTTCAACTCCGATGCCTTACGACGGCTAGACTCAACAAGCCTAGTCTGCAAGGCCACAACCTAGTAGACAAAGGGATAAAGTGGTAGGCAAGTGTTAGGTAAGTTGGAAAAAATAAGTCAAACTCTTAGGAGAAAGAGTGACATGAAACTTACCCTCTGAGTATAGACAGCCAAGGCTCTCTCAACGTCGTCATCACTACGCCCAGCAATTGCCCTGGCCCTAGCAGGCGTCACCAAAGATCGTAACACCCCCATCTTATGATATCCCCGAGTGGGAAAAAATCCAAAGTTGGGGAGAGAACTCTCGCGCTCGCACCTAGCACGGCTCGAGTTGCCACCCCCGACCCCGATGGCTGAACAACTTCGACGAGCTCATCTGAAGGTTGGGGAGTCACTTTGTAGCACAGTCCCTCGCCTCCAGGGGCGGTTTTCTTTCTCTTCAATAGGGTGGGACTAAGGTCTACGTAGCTCTCATGCTCCGGCCCGGGCATGGAATCCATAGCCTCTTCCAAGTCAAACTTTATACCTAACACCCAAACCAAAATCCATCGAATATAAAGAGCAGTGAACGGGGGGCACATTCACATGCAAAGTAAAAGAACTACATATTCAAAAGCTTACCGTCAATAGGAACGAAGTCCTCATCGCTCCTAGGTGCGGGCAGGCTTTTCAACACCTCGTCCAAGTTGAAATCTATGCTTGCAAACATGCAATAAAATTTGTTAACTCAAAAAAAATAGCAAGTAAAAAACATATGCGAGAATAGAAGAGAAAGCAAGGAAAGAGAACCTATCGGTAGGTCGACAGATCCCCATGATCAACATGTTCGTCATCGTCAAGATTGACCCTAGGTCGGGTGCAAGGGGAGGTGTATTGGTCACATGTTGGATTTTAGCTCTTAGGAGAGAAGTAACCTCTACTTGACTATTGAAAAGACGGATTTGAGGATGTCTCCAATTAGTATTGAAAGGATATCGACCCTCTGACGGTCGAACAAAGTAGAACCGGGATTTCCACCTGCTGTTGGAATTCCTAAATTTAGGAAAGTGCAAAGGAATCCTAGCAGTAAGGTAGACGAAGGCATTATATTGAACTAGTTCATGCATTTCAAAAAGGCACATGAAAAGGTCTATAGAAAGTGGAATTTTCTTACTAAGACAGACATATAAAAAGTACAGTGCTTTTCTCTATGCATTGGGGTTTATCTAACTAGGGGTGAGGTGGAACTCATTAAAAATTGAGATGAAGAAAGGATGGATGGGAAATCGAAAACCCCCATCCATGATGTCTTTATACATGGATATCTCACGGGGGTCGGACCTGGGAAACCTCTCCTTAGGCCTAGGGGCTCTATAAATATAATCGTCGATTCGATCGAACCTGTTGAGGCACTTCTCTAACTTAAGTGGGGAGTTGTAAAGACTATAATACTTCGGAATTTCAAGGACAACAATCTCGCTCGCCGGATCTCGCCCAATTTCTAAATTTAAGTTTGAAAGCTTCGTTGAACCAATATGTCTTTTTGGGGATGATGTTGGAATGCTAAAATTTCGGACGAATGGATTGGACTATCAAAATCATGGGGGATCGATCAACCCTGTGGGGAAATCACGACAGGGCTGGTCGGTGTCGCCCAGCTGTGAGGCCGATCGACCGTCGACTAGGTCGACCGGCCTCGGGGCTAGTTGAATGTCGACTAGCCTGCTAGCCGCGAGCCTACGCCGATCGACCATCGACCGGCGTCGGTCGATGACGCGTCGCCGACCCAACACACAATAGGTCAGACGACACATTCACCCTCTCATTTTCGCTTTCACTGGAAGAGGAAATGCTAATGATTTTGTACATAACAAGAAGAAAGACAAAAAACTTGGAATAAAAGATAGGACAAGAGAAGTACCTTACTATTGAAGACTAAGAATTTTTGAAGGGAGAATGAGGGAGGCTTCCCCTCTTATATAACCAAAATTTTGAAAATTTTGGAGGGAAGTTTCCTCCCAAAAGTACCAAGCCCACTTGAGAAATGTCATGTGTAGGATTGTTACTACCCAACGCCACCTAGACCGCTCAACCCACTCATATTGAGCCAACTATGGTTGAGTATTGAGTAGATATTAAAAAAAAA